>NC_052619.1:760546-980925 GCF_016545825.1 Eucalyptus grandis | reverse complement strand
CAATTTACTGACCCTTGGACTTCATTAGCTTCACGCCAACTCAATTTTCTTTTTTTCTTTTTTTTTTTCCCCGGTGTCCTTTATAAGGTCTCGGAGTAGGAGGGACCTAACGAGGGTCACTATGAGTTACAAATTATTAGAACTGAAATTTCTGTGACTCTTTTTTAATGACGTGTACTCCGCTTTCCTGGGTTCGTCTTTCACTAGTTTACATCTGAGATTCTAATGGGACGACTTGTTTGTTTTTCAAGAAACGTTTCTCGCTTTTAGGTTAAGAATATTAAATGAGTTTTTTTTTAATTAATTAACTTCCAATTAATTTTACGAACTTCTTGTCCAACCTTTGCAATTACAAAATTGAATTTGGTGATAGTATGATTGGTCGCATCACATCAATTGCGTGTCATGGGCATATAAATATTTTTTCCAATAATATACTCGAGCGTTGATGATACGCTTACAATTTGTGCAAAGCCATTGGTTCTTTATCATGTGTAATTATATTCCCACACACAAGAGTATTTCGAGAAGGGTAATTTGATGATGCGCCCTTCAAAACTCTATAAAGTCATAAAGATAAGGGTTGATATCACGAAAAATATTAAACTACTGCATTCATAAAAAAATTTATACCAAAAAAATTTTTTAAACACAAAAACTCAAATTGATACATTCGTGACAAATTAACCCCATTTAGTTTCTATTAAATTGGATCAATATCATGAAAAATTACAAATCGGTAAACTTGTGACAATAAAATTCCAAATTAGTACACGTAACAACTGCTATATATTATTCAACTCAGCAATTTTAATGGTAAAATTTAACAAAAATTAATTGAAAGTAAAATTTATTACAAGTGTACCGGTTTTGAACTTTTTTTGTGGTAAAAAGAATTAGTTTAAAATAAATTTATCACAAATGTATTAGTTTAAAGGTTTCTCGTGGATAACTCTAAAATTAAAGAATGTATCATCATTCTCAGAAATCGCACCCTCCCAATATGAAATTAGTGAAATTAGTTAATTGGACGACGCTACTTTCAACATCTTCTCATCTTCCTTATATAATCCATTTTACACGACTTCTCCTTTCGACAGATCCGCGAAGGCCGATTGAAGAGCGTTACTATTCCATACTCCGCCGGCAGCAACTCATTCGGACTGGCTCATTGTTGGCTTCGAGGCAACAAGCATTTGTAGTCTATGAGAATGCTGATGAATACACTGCTATCAATATTCCTGAGGAGGGAGAAATGTGCGTCGCACCAGCAAGACCACACAGGTCCCGCGGGCTTCCTGGGAATATTTCGGGTGAAGGCACGAGCATAATGCTCAATCATGTCTCCGGCTGCGAATCTCCAAGCAGCGAGTTTGATGGTCTTGCTTATGAACACAGTGATATCGAGATGGAAGGCAGTTATGTGCGGCCCTTGGATCGGACACAGCAAGTTCACGGCGGGCCGAGATGGACGATCCTGGGAGATTCGTTGTGGGACGTGATCGTTCAAGGAACTTTTGCTCTTGTGGGTCTCAAGACAAGCAACGCTTCTTCTCCAGTTAAAGACGTGCTGGTTCGCGTTGTTGTGACTGTTTACGCGGTTGGCTTTTTATCTGCTTTTGGAGGCAAACTGATTGGCAGCTCAAAAATGGGAGTGGTCGGATCAGCCGCCGCCGTGCTTGGGTTTCTCCTCACCATGGTTTTACTCCTCCTCTAGATGGAGGGCACGGCCGAGTGACTGAGACACTCGTGTTCGGAAGACAAATATCAAAATCTAATGTCGCTTTAAATTTTCTTTAAATAATTGATCTTAATATAATGTTGTGTTTTTTATTGTTTAAATGTGTATACTTGTTGTTCAAAAAAAAAAGTGTATACTTGTTTCTTCATAGTATATATACCTATTTATAGGTTTCTAGATTAGATTTAGATTAGAACTCCGAAAATAGAGAAAGTGTGAAGATGTGTGATCTCAACAAATAATCAAAAGAGATTTCATCAAATTCCTTAATCAAGTTTTCGAGATATTCATAATAAGGAATCAATGGGTAATGTTAACCTTCTAGTGACATTAACATCATCCAGTGTCAAAATCAGAAAGGTTAACCGTACTATCAAAATACATGACCCACTTATCATGCGAGCCATAGCTGATAGGGCGCTAAATTGGCATTTGTGGTGCACCTGGCTAACCTAGAGCCTTCACCTATGTAGCACCGACACGGACATACAACACGACACGACACGACATGTTATTTTAAAAAAAAGAGAATTCCGACACGTTATTTTTAATTCAATATTTGTTAATATCATTTATTATTTTAATTTGACAGAAATTGAATAAGAAATTCAAAAATTGCAAACACAAAAGAGTAAATTTGAAGAAACATATCATATTTTCTTACACTTGTCGAAATAAATGAGATATCTTATAGTCCCAGACAGAGTTCGGAGTTTATGATATAGGCGGCTTGGAACTCTCCGCAAAACAAAGTTCGAGAAAAATGAAAATCTAGAACAAGAACTCAAAAGAAAAGGAAATAACTAAATTCGCCATGAAAATGTAAGAGATAACTCATAAGCTAATGACATAGACCAAAAGAGATAACTCACAAGCGACACTGAGAGATGGAAAAAGCAAAAAAAAAAAAAAAAAAAAAATCACAAAAGTCTGAGAGCGACGTTCCATCGTCACTCATGGGAATGTCAAAACTTATAAGTGAGAAATTTGAGAGTGAGAATTTTCCTTTTTTCCCCTTTATTTTTGTTATTTTCATTATTTTTCATATATTTATATTTTGATCTTTCAAGTATTGAAAATTTTATAAATTGACCCCGCATGTCGAAATCACGTGTCGAATTTCAAATTCACGTCGGAACGTGTCGGGAAGAGTTGACCACGCGTGTCGGATTTCTCGACATTTGTTGATTGCGTGTCGAAGTGTGTCAGACACATATCGGAGTGTCGGACACGACACAAATACTTTCGGAGAGTGTTGCTTGACTTTGGCGGCCAAACGCGGCGAAAGCTCAAGCGTTCATGATAGGTACTAGAAAAATAAAACTTCGGGACTCGTGATAGGTACTAGAAAATTTAAAACTTCGAGATTCATGATAGGTTTTCTGGATGCATCAGCGCTGAAATAAGAAGCGCTGCGATTACGCACGGAATTTTCTGCGTGAGCCCCAAATTGTCAAAGCCAAACTTTGAACTGCGCGTCCTCTCTGCTCTCCTCTCTCCCCGCTCTCTCCCCTCCCCTGCGTGCTCTCTCTCCCACCGAACTCTCGTCTGACTGACGAACTACTGCGCCGCCCCTCCGTCTCTGGCGTCCCGTGCGCTCTCGTCCCCTCCGAGCTTGGCCTCCTCGGCTCGCTCAGAAGGCTCAACCTCGCCGGCAACGACTCCTCCAAGCCCATCCCCTCCAGCCTCTTCAGTGCGACCTCTCCCGAAACTCGCTCTCCAGTCGGATCCCGACCCAGATCAAGAACCTCCGTAACCTTGCCCACTTGAACCTGTCCTCCAACTCGCTCGATGGGTCGCTCCCCGAAGCGCTCGCGGAGCTCGGGGGCCTCTCCGGGACACTGAACCTGCCGTACAGCGGGTTCTCTGGAGAGGTCCCGGCTACGCCCTCTCTTTCC
This sequence comes from Eucalyptus grandis, assembly GCF_016545825.1. NCBI lineage: Eukaryota > Viridiplantae > Streptophyta > Magnoliopsida > Myrtales > Myrtaceae > Eucalyptus > Eucalyptus grandis. The sequence continues at coordinate 977,286 of NC_052619.1, read as the reverse complement.
CTCCGAGTCAAACCGAGCCCTCGTCCAACGAACCACCGTGCGGCCTCCGCCTCCGCCTTTAAAGGTTGCCTCCGCCGTCGCGAAGTTCGTCGGTCGGGCGCGGTGGTTCGTTGGTCAGCCGAGGGCTTGGTGGGAGAGAGAGGAGGCTAGAGAGAGAGCCTGCAGGGGAGAGGAGAGATATGGGAGAATTCAAAATCGTTGACCACTTCGGCCACTTGGTCTCGTGTCGCATTATCGCAGCTCTTTTTCTTTACCACGTTGCACACAAGATGCATCCAAGTTGTAACCAACAGACATATACGTCAGGATGGGCTTTGGCGGCGCAAATATATTTCTTTTTGTGGTTCATTTGTATCTCTCTTCTCTCGCCTCGTAAAAGGGCAAGAGTTGACAGGTTTTAGATCACAGGCATACAATACACGTGATCGACGAATTCCCTGCTCTCTCTCTGGCGTCTTGCAGAGCTTCTCTCTACCCATGGTGGTAGTTTTCCCCCAAAATCCCTACCTGATTTCTCATAAACCCTAGACCCTTACAGCTCCCTTTCCGATTTTGACAAATGAAACCCCCCTCTTTGGATCCGACATCCTATAAAACCTAAACCCTTACAGCTCTTTTCCGATTTTTGCCAAATGGAACCCTAAAACTCCTCTACCTCTCCCACAAGATGCAATAAACACCCATAAAACCTAAGATAAAGGATAGTGATGGCTGAAATCGATCACTCTTTCACGCCAAAGGGGTGTGCGTGCAGCACTCTTCATTTGGGGCGCACGGCTGTGGTTTTGGTTTAACTCCTGCTTTTCTGGTTTCATCTTGCTGCTTATCTTCTTGGGTGGGGGCCAATGGAAGAACCCGAGGGTGGAGATAATCGACTAGCTGCTCTATGTAGAAGATTGGGTAATCTGCGAATGGAAGTTGACGCCCTTCCCCCAGAAAGTGTGGTTTCAGAGGAGATCCTAAATGAATGTAACCATACAGTCTTTGGGAAGTTGCATTCAGGAGAGAACATCAACTATCAAGCTTTTCTCAATACAATGAAAAGAGCTTGGAAGGTGGATTCAGTTACCTTTACGCAGTGGGAATCTTGTATTCTATTTTTCACCTTTACGAGTAATTTATTGATCCTTAAACCCTAGGAACCCAACAAATCTGCCCAATGTTATAAATTTGCTAGTTGTGCTTTCTGGGTTCAAGTTCACGATCTCCCTATTGAATGGTGTTCTGAGGAGGTGGTATCCCACATAACTAAAATTCTAGGTTGTGTTCAAGAAGTTAAAGTTGAAAAAAATGGTGTAGCTTTCCAGAAAGTGGGAAGAGCAAGGGTACTCCTAGATCTTGATACCCCATTAAGCCCATTAAGCCCAGGAACATTATACAATTTAGGGGATAGAAAGATGTGGCTAGATTTCAAATATGAAAGATTACCTCACTTCTGCTACTCTTGTAGTAAAATAGGGCACTTTGCGACTTCTTGTGTTGACGTTCCCTTTGATGAAGCTAAATATGAAGAAAAGAGTATAAATCGGTTTGGGCACTGGTTAAAAGCAGAAGCAAAGGAGACTAGTCCTTTCTAGCATATTTTTTATGGTGATGGTGTGGAGGAAAAAGAGGAAGAATTAATAGCCACTAATGCACCAGCTCAAAACACCCAAATAGTTCTTTTCAAAGAAAAACAATTAGCAACAAAGCATGCTGTGAAAGAACCCACCACGGCCAGAGCACAAACTGGACTTACTATACCATATCACCAAGAAGAACACCAGCAGAACATGGGAAATTGTCTAATGAGCGTTGAGGAGGCAGCATAATAGGTGACAGCACAACAGGTGATGCAGATAGAGAAATCTTTGCCCTGGAGCAAAGGAGACTAGTCTTTTCTGGCAGATTTTTTATGGTGATGGTGTGGAGGAAAAAGAGGAAGAATTAATAGCCACTAATGCCCCAGCTCAAAACACCCAAATAGTTCTTTTCAAAGAAAAACAATCAGCAACTAAGCATGATGTGAAAGAACCTACCACAGCCAGAGCACAAACTAGACTTACTATACCAGATCACCAAGAAGAACACCAGAAGAACATGGGAAATTGTCTAATGAGCATTGAGGAGTCAGCACAACAAGTGATGTAGATAGAGAAATCTTTGCCCTGGCCAAAAAAAGAGGGGTCAAAAAAAGTAAACAGGGCTTTAAAGTGCCCACCAGCAAAGAAACTAAAGAGGTATTACCTTATCACTTTGTCCCTATAGAGTTGTCTGATCTTGATGAAACTAAACTACAGGAAACCCCATTAGTATTTCAGAGGGTCCTACGGGATGGGCTTCGGTGGCTAGCCCTAACAAGCCACCGGTTCACAAATGAAGATCTTGTGCTGGAACTGTCAGGGGTTGGGCACACCACTAACAGTCCAAAACTTGAAAGCCATCTCGGCTCTCGAAAGGCCCAATTTGATTATGTTAATGGAGATTGAAAACCAAGAAAATGTGATTTTTCGCATTAGAATACAATTGAAATTCAAATACAGTTTTGTGGAGAACCCAATGTTTGGAGGTGGCAAAAGGCCACCAGGTTCTCTTATTTCACTTTTCTTGCAACCCTAAAAGAAGAAAAGTGAATAACAAAAATAAATATATTTCATGCTTGCGTGTTGCAGTTGCAGCTGCAGGTAGAAGTGGGAGATTAACAGGGAAAAAGCTTCGGCTTCTTGCGAATTTGGCCTCCTCTGATATCAAAGTCTCAATCTTTCTTCCTGCTCTCCTCAGCTCTCTCTTCGCCGAACGGTGGGTTCGTCGCGTTTTCGTTGAATTAAGTGGCACCTTCATTCAATTAGAGTCGGTTCAGTTTCGCTTCTGTGTTTCTGATGCTTCTAGTGGCAGGAGAATGCATGATAGCTGCTGAAGATTTCACATTTGGTCCTAGTTCTGCGGTGTTTAATCAATCATTTGTAATTGGGTCTGCCACTGAAAGTTTCGTTTCATTTGTTTGTGCTGCAGCAAGAATTCGAAGGACTTGAGCTAGCAAGACCATGGGGAATAGGCCCAGGAGTCAGAAAAAGGAGAAGAGGGGCTCTAAGAGGAGGGCTATCGATGAAGACGTGGCCTCGGAAGACATTGATGACGAAATAGATGCCTGTGAGTTATCTCCCTCGACTGAGTGTCTGCTAATTGGTGCTGCGTGTTCTCTGTCTGTGTAAATGCCAGTGTGAAGTTTGCTGCTTGCTCTTGTTGATGTTTTTTATTTGCAGTTCACAAACAAAGGGTTGTTGTGCCGCTGAACATTTGTAGTTATGCTGGGTACTCGGATGGTGACAATGAAGAGCCTGTCTTTGATTTTAAGGTACATAAATTCCCTTTGATGCAGATTTGGTATAGCTCATCCAGTGAGACTTGGTTTGGGACAGAGTTGAATTTTGTTTAGCGCACGGTGGGGAAGGTTTTCAAGGAATTTAGTGATAATTAAATGAATGTTTGTATGAGATTTGCGTTTGAATATTCTTGTAGATCAAAGTGGTGTTGTGACAGTTATCTTTTGGTGGTGATGTGTCCTTTCATAAGGCATTTTTTTTTTTGTGGTTTTTTTTTTATAATATTTTTCATATTAGCTGGTAAACTGTTGTGAAATTAACATGCATGAGAGACTTCCTTTCTGATGTTCTCATGAACTGATCATTACATTTAAAATTCTGGAATTCTACTGGTCGTTTATATATAGGTGCTTCGAAATTGTTGAGACCTTTACTTACAAGGAAAAGTCTTAACATGGAAAAATCTTTTGGAATGAAGACGAATTTTTATTACCATGTATAAAGTGTAAAATAACGTGGTGCGAGTGTACGATGTGTTTTCGTATAAACAAACCATTTCTTTCTTTTTAAAGGATATTGAACCTTATCGAGCAACTGGATTTAGCTAAAACTTGAACTAACATTTCTATGACTTTATTTGCTATCATGAAATAAGGAAGATGATATATCAATCTTTTTGCTACTTTATCCTATGGACTTAGCAGGAAAAGGAAAGAGAACTTTTGAGGAGGGTGAATAGCATTCTGGATCTAATTAAAAAGTAGAAAATAAATGAAGATTAAAGAAAAGACTGTGAGAGAGCTACCAATGCATCAAAATCACAGACCTATGGCTTTCAAAATGCACGATTTTTCTTTTGTTTTGTGATACACAAGAAAATGGAAATATTTAGTGCCATGTCATGGTAAAATTGCTTTCAGAATGTATTCAATTTGTGGTTGACTTTGATGTGCCTACAGGGATCTGGCAATTCCATCCTTGCCCGAAACAGTCAATGGAAAGCGCCATATCGCTTTATCAGGTGAGCCTGTGTGCAATGGTTCTGGTCAGTTGCGTTTAATGGTCTTAACTACTCCTTGCCATGGTCAAAGATTTAACTTTTGCTGTGCAAATGCTTTAGATGGAGAAAAATAGAGGACTGACCCGTAATCGGAAGAAACAAACGAAAAATCCTAGGAAGAAGTATCGGGTGAGTCGAGAATCAGATTGTTGATGTATATTCTCACGTCGACTTTCAATATTGCCTGAAATTATTTATGTTCATTTCACGTGCAGAGTAAGCATGAGAAGGCAGTGGTCCGACGAAAGGGGCAAGTTTGGGAGATCAGGAGGCCTTCCGGACCTTACGGGGGGGAAGCGTCTGGTATTAATGCAGGAATCAGTCGAAGCATAAGATTCAAGAGCTAAATGCTACTACTTTGGGTGCGCAGACCTTGGATCAACCTGCCAGTTATATATATATATATATATAGAGCCAAGTTTCTAAGATTGCATGAGAATCGGTGTCTAACGGGGATGCAAGTGGATGACTTAGGAGCCCCGGCAGATACGTGTTGCCCATCATCGGCAGGCCATGCTTGTTAGTATCAGAAGACCGGAGTTTTGCTTGAGTTGAGATTGCTTTCCATGTTGAAGGCCTTGTATTATTGGCAAGAAACCTCATCGGAATTTGGTTATAAAAGACTGTGACTTCATAATTTTTTTTTTTTTCCGTTTCTTTGAAGGGAGCCAATTCCGTATGTTCAGTTTTTTATCCCCGCCCAAAGGGGTTTTTCTCTTCGGCCAGTAGGATTGAATATCGTTGAATGAATTTGAGCCGAGGATGGACTGTGTTCCAATATGTGATCACGAATCGCAGTATACTTTTAGAACATGAAGTGCCGTCTTTCGAAGACTCTGATCTCAGGCAGGAAGGACATTCCAGTTGAAGTGCTCACATCAGAAATATGATCCTTTTGAGAGAGAATTTATAGCAAGCCTTGAAGCTATTTTGAAAGGGTAAACCACAGGGTTCCGAGAAGAAAAAAGTGGGAACTACGGGTATATATATTTATATTAGTCTCATTCAAGAACAAAAATATCCGATATTCCTGGTTTCTAAGAGATGAGTATCGTTAAATTTTTGTGTTTGAACCGTGCGAAACCATCCGGTGCATCTGAACTAATTATCAGGGGGCAGTGTTCGTTCGAAGGTCGCATTTCAGGATGAGGGGGCTCCTGTCCTTTGAGTTTCCTACCAAGATAAGAACGGAGGAATCTGATGACTGTGTTTCGATGTGGATGATGACCGAGTTTCCAGAGAAACCTCAGGTGGCGGAAAAGAAAACGCAACAGCATTCATCCTTGCTAATTTTCGATCAATCCATGCCCACTTGTCATAATTCCCATAACTTCTCTCCACTCATTTTACGCATAGAAATACGGAAAATTCACAGCTGGTCGTAGACAAGAGAGAGAAGAGAAGAGAAGAGAAGAGAGAGAATTTTACAGCACAAGAAGAGATCAAAGGAAAACATATTTCATTCATTCAAAAGTTAAAAGGAAACACATATTTCTTTTTCGTAATTTTTCTTTCTTTGGTTGCTACTCCCTAAACAATCGAACTTTCGGAGAAACGTTGTGCGGCCTCTTAGGGCGCATTTGGTAACGATTTTGTTCCCGAGAATAAATTCTAATCGAAATGATTCTCTTTTATTCTATTCCCGAGAACAGATTCTAAGCATTTTAAACCATTTAGAACTGTCCAAAATTTCTGATTCCGGAATAAAATTGACTTTGGTACCGTGCTCATTGATTCTGTTCCAAATCAATTTCTTTTAATTTTTAAATAATTTTTTTACTTTTTTCCTTTCTTTTTCCTTTTTCCTTTTTTTTTTTTTCTTTTTTTTTTTTTTTCCTTTTTTTTTTCTTTTCTTTTTCATTTCTTTTTTTTTTTTTTTTCATTTTTCTCCTATTCTTCTTCTTCTTCTTATGGCCGGTCATTGGACCGGCGACCAGCCGCACGAGGGCCGATGACCTCATTGGAGTGTCGCCGGCCCTGGCGAGGCCGGCCATCATCGCCGAACCCACCGGTAGTTGGGCAAGGCTCGCCCCCCCACTAAGGCTCGGCCTCGGCGGTGGCCGGAGTAGGCCTCGCCGAGGCTAGGCGAGGCTCGCCGGACAAGCCTTGCCGAGGCCGGGAGAGGCCCGCCTAGCCACCGGCGGGGCCGGGTGTCGCGAGGCTTGCCTAACCCCAACGAGGCTTAGCCGCCGTCTGGGCGAGGCCGAGCCTCGCCGGACCTCGCCTTGGCCTAGCAAGCCTTCGGCAATCGGCGGCGACGGACGGTGGCGGGCGGCGGCGGACGGTGGCGAGGCGGTGGTCGCGGGATGGTGGTCAATGAAGAAGAAGAAAAGAGAAAAAAAAAGTTGGTTTTGATTCTCGTATTCAGATTTGTTCCCAACAAGAATCAACTTTTTTTTTATTCTTGATTCTACTTCAAATCTGTTCAGGGAACAAAAATTTTACCAAACGCGATTTGCTTTCAAAACCACTCTTGTGAACAAAAATTAGAATCGGGTACTATTTGGTACATTGCCAAACAGCCCTTTAGGATGCGCATGACAAATAGAAATTGATTGAAATTGATTTTTCAATTTCTATTTTAGAAATTGAAAAATTAAAAATTTTAACTTTTGATTTCTTCTTCAAATCTATTTCTAGAATAGAAATCTATTCCAAAAGTAAAAAAAATTAAATTGCGTTACCAAACAGATTTTTGTTCCAAACCTATTATGAGAAATAGAGAAACGGAGAAATAGAAAAGTAGAAATTTTTTCATGCGTGCCCTTAAAAAAACATATTACACTAGAAATACGCGTAAAGAATGTAGCAATTATTATCAGGTGGAATACAAAAGTAATCCCCTTTCCAATTCTCTTGTTCCGCATTTCGTATTAATATGGAATAAACAATTCCAGAGGAAAGGAATTTTAGGACTTTAAAACTCCACGAGCATTTGCAACAAGGCGAGAAAATAATCAAAAGGACAAAAAAAAAAAAAAAAGACTGAAGACACGTGTTCAACCACCCACCGACGACACCAACGACTATTCAAAATTCAAAGCCTTGCACCTCAAACCCCGTCTTCATCTTGAACAAAAGAAAGAGAGAGACAGAGAGACAGAGAAAGAGATGGAACGTCACAGAGAGACAGAGAAAGAGATGGAACGTCAAGATGATGCGAAGGAAGATGTGACGTGGATCCTCCTCTGACGGATGGAATGCCTATCCCGATTCTTATTAAAATTATGTCTCGAATTTGAACCATGCACATTAAAAAAATTTATTAATTAAAGTTCGGCACAAATTGACAAGCGGTAGCACAGTTAGTTTAGATCTCTCATCCAGCAAAGGAGATCAAGGATTCGAAACTTGCGTTGTTAACGATTAAAGCGGAGAACCCCGGCAATGGATTACTAGGCCAGTTTTTCTTGATGTATAGTCGTTGTGGAGGCCCATGAGACCCTAAATCGATGTAAGCCGACAAGAGTAGGCTCCAGTAGATCCTCGGTCACCAAAAAAAAAAAAAAATTAACAAGCTCAAATTAATGATAAAGAAGCAAAGCATGAAGGCCCTCTGCAAATGTGTATATTTGTCAAAGATGTGCACACTTCCCGCGTCCATTTTCTCTTCCTCTTTAATTGCATGCACATGGATGTGCATGCATGATCATAAATGGACATTGAAGGCAAAGGCTAAAGTAAAAAGTTGTGGGCTTGTTTTATCTTCTTTCATTAACTCCTTATTTCTTTCCTTTGCCATGTCATTCAGCTGAAGTTGACAAAAGGAAAGAAAGGGTAAAACATTAATTGAAGGAGATGAACGTCATGGACATGATCTTGAAAGACGGCAGTCCAAACCTTTTTATGATTATTTTCAAAGATTAGGAGCGCATGTTTTCTGCCTCATTAAATACGTTCCCATGCAAAGAGTGCATGCATGCCCATGAATTTTGGTGGGCGTCGGTGCTGATTGTGGGCGCCTGAATGAGTTCACATTTTTGTCTTGTTTCTCCCGTGAAAGGAGGACCGTAGAAGACAAGAAAGGCAGAGTTGGGACGAGAGAAGTCGTGTGAGCCTTCCCGGAGAAAAGGCGGAAGCTCTCGGTAGAAAGAAATTTTCGTTGTAATTATACCCGAGTGTTTTTTAGCCAGTTAAATTTTTATGAGTAGAATTTGTTTATTTTCTTGAGTGAGGTTTTATTAAGAATTGTGAAAAGCTAAATACTGTGTGAATTATATGGATATAATTGGAGGCTGAAAAATACTGAGTGAGTGTTTGAGTGTTTGAGTAATTGTAATTTTCGTTGTATCGCTTGTTTTTATAGTGAAATTCCATACTACTCTCCCCATAGACGTATGTATCGGTATTCAGACTGATTCATATATATCCGATGTCTGATTCATTTTCCTTCCTCTCGACTAATTTTATCCGATTCGCTTCTCCACATTTTGCAATATTCCTCACCTAGAAGAGGAGGAGAGATTTTGCTATATGAGAGAGCTCGTGAGGAATATGGGCAGGTCCTTTCTCCAAAGTAAGCAAATTATAGAAGTTGCACATTTCGTTCATCGGTTTCTTCCATTGCATCTCTTATTGATTTCCTCACAGATCATGATCGTGTTTATCAATTTAGATCAGAATCTATATGTAGGAAGTCTTGAAGATGGGATCCATGTCTGGAAGCACTTAACAGTCTTTTTTTCAAAAGAATTGTTTCTTATTTACAAATTTCTCCTTTTGACACCATTCTTTGGGTCGGTCAAGCTGATTTGGTTTGGAGATCGAAAGACAATGAAAGTAAGACATAATCCTTTTGGTGAAGGCACAAGCAAAAGACCGCAGTTGCCCAAGGGAATCCTCGTCTCATGGTTTCGCTCCTAACCACTTTGATATCGAGAAGGGAAGCACATGCTCCTTGGATCATGTGCGTGCCTAGCATCGATTGGCGATCTTGGTAGATTCATTGTTCAACGTGACCATTCAGGGAGCTAAATCTCTTGTGGGTTATCATCGCTAGCTAAGGACGCGGTCCTTCATGTCCTTGTGTTTCTTTACGTGCTTGGCTTCTTAGTTGTTCTTGGAGAGAAATTGTTCCGCAGCTCCAGAATGGGAGGGATTGGATCGGTGGCCACCATGTTGGCCTTTCTAATTACCATGAACTAATTCATGGTTGCATCCCAAAACACTATGCACGTCTACGAAAATGAGATTTTTGTGAGACTCATGTTGGAGGGTTGGTGCTTGAATGGTCACTTTAAAGTTGCAGCCAATTTAGCACTTCTATTCCCAATTAATTTGCAGACATGAGACCTTATATTCGATTAAAGGGGGAATTATCCTATTTGCTAGTCATATGATTTATAGAGACCTATTAGTCGATGTACATCGGTTAATCGATGTCATCTTGATGATGATTATGATGATCGATTTGGGATGAACTAATCAGGATAGAGTAGGGGTAAAGTAATTGTATTCTTTGTTCCAGATGGATGCATGAAAGGAAAGTGAAAAAATGGGGTGAAATTTGCTATTCTTAGCGTGTCTAAGAAAGATTTTTGGGTAATGCTAGTGTCACGGGCCGATCAATCTAATGTTCTCTAACCCATATCGCCTTAGGATTTCTCATAAGTTAGCCTTACTCACACTCAACTCACAATGGTCATGGATAGAAAAAGAGGAATTCTAGAGAGAGAAATTCTAGATCGTACTTCACTTTGGTGTCTCAAATGAAGGGAGGAGGCCCTTATTTATATAAGTACGGGCTCAGCCGTAGCCATAGATCTCTCCTCAATCCGATGACAGAGATTGCATCTCCTTAACTATCCCAACTACTGCATTTATTACAAAGGTGTACAATTACAATATCGCCCGCTCCTGGATCTTCTAGAAGCTCGAGTAAAACCCTAGGGCTTCAGGAGATAGGTCAAGAGTCGCTCGTTCATGGATCGGTCATGGCTTTCGTTCACAAAATCTCTTAGACCATGCATTTCTTTGAGTCGTGACACAAGCATGACTGTGTGACCATAGGGTCAAAGGATAGCTTCAAAAATTTTCTTTGTCCCGCACAAGTGTGTGGAAATTGCCAAGAAAAAAACATCTTTTTTCCCTCGGAAAAGTGTGACTAAGGATTCACCGTCTATTTTCCAAGCTAGAGGTACGGTTAGGGTGCATTTGGTAACCATTATATTCTTAAAAATAATTTCTGATCAGAAATTATTCTATTTTATTCTATTTTTATGAATAATTTCTAAGTATTTTAAGTTATTTGGTAACTGTCCAAAATTTTTATTCCCAGCATAAAATTGCATTTGGTACTGTTCTCAAAATTTATAATCCAAATAATTTTCTTTTAATTTTTTATAATTTTAATTCTTTAATTCTTATTTTCTTATTTTCTTCTTTTCTTTTCCTTCTTCTTCTTCAAGCTTTGGTTGGTCGCTAGCCTCAAGATGACCAACGACTGGCCAGACGAGGTTCGATGACCTTGCCAAAGCATTGCCGGCCCCTGGCAAGGCCACACCTCATTGGCTAAGCCTTGTTGGCAACCGGTCGAGCCTTGGTTGGACAAGCTTGGCCTCGCAAGATTTGGGTGAGGTTGAGCCTCGTTTAGCCATGGCTAAGCCGGGCCTTGCCCTGCTAGGCGAGGCTCACCGGTGACTAGACGAGCCTCCGGTGAGCTCATCGGACATCGCCTAGCCTGGCGAGCCTCTAACGAGCTCGCCGGATCTTTCCCAACTAGTTGTTGGCAGCCTATGGCAAAGTGGACAACAGCGGATGGCGAGGGACGGCGGTGGCTGGTAGCGACGGCAGTGGAAGAAGAAGAGAGAAGGAAGAAGAACAAGAAGAAAAAAAGAAAAAAAGTGGGTTAGCTTGATTCTTGAATTGTCCTTGAAATTAAAGAATTAATTTTTTTTTTTACTCATTAATTATGTTTCAAATCTATTCGCAAAAACAAATTTGTTTTCGTCAATAAAAAATTATCAAACGGATTTTCGATTCTTGTTGGGATATAATACACGGAAACGACAGGATCTTACAATTTATGTTAACGCGAAATCACCGAGAAATAAACGAGAAAAATAAGGACACTAGAAATTTACGTGATTCGATTCGAGTATCGGTATCTACGTCCACGGGGAAAGCCAGCAGCAAATAATCCACTAAAATCGGAGAATCAGAGTTTACAATCGCTCAAACGCTCAAGTGTTTCCCACACCTAGATTTAACCATAAACCAAAAGTGTTTATAAATAAACAATTCACTTGAATATAAACTCACGGTACAAAATTACAACGCATTCAAGCTCAAAATACAACGCTTTACGTACGCCTGGTTCACGTACGTACGAAATAGCGTATCTCTTCAAGCTTCTCACGGAGGACTTGTGGCTTTGTTGATCCTCGAACGTGCTGTTCCATACGTAGGGTTTTATTTTCCCTTTTATACGTGTGCCCCAAAAGTCAAATTCTTGACTTGAGCCCACCATCCACGTATTTAGCTTCAGCTTCACGCTGAATTTGTGTGTGCCCAGAGTTAAACACTTTGACTCTGGGCCCACCTATTTCTTTTTCACGCGTGAGGCTTCACGCCAAAGGATTTCGGCATCGCATGGGCTTCGGTAGCTTCACTCCAAAGAAGAAAAAATTCCTCAATTAATTATTTCTTCTTTTGTGCAATTTTAAGGAATCTAGAGAATCGTGTTTTATAAATGCTCAGACTCGAGACATAATTTAACAATTCTCCACCTTGGCTCGATGTTTGATACCAAGTTATAGTGCTCATCATCCATGTTGCTCTCCCAATACCCCGACGGGCACTCACTCTCCACAGACGCCACTAGAGCTCAAGCAAAGCTTGAGCTTCCCCAAATGAATAGACTTAGTCATCATGTCTGTTGGGTTATCTGCTGTAGTAATCTTTTGACAATAACAATACCCTTAGTTAAGACATCTCGGATGAAGTGGTACCTGATGTTGATATGCTTCGTTTGCTCGTGATAAACTGGATTATACCCCAAATATCACACCTTGGTTATCACAGTGTATATCCACACTTTTTTGTTCTAACCCAAAGTCCGAGAGCAAACTTTGTAACCCTATCGCCTTTTTCGCTACAAAAGTTAATGCCATGTACTCTGCCTCAGTCGAAGACAAGGTAATGTGATCCTGTAAGGATGCTTTTCAACTAACTACACCACCTGCTAGCATAAACACGTACTCTGCTAAAGACCTACAATCATCCAAGTCACCGGCGTGATCCGAATCCACAAAACCAATGGTCTAACTGACTATTGTCCCTCTGGTATACTATACCTACGTCTGTTGTCTCTTTCAAATATCTGAGGATCCACTCACAGCTTCCCAATGAGCTTTACCAAAACGCTTCATATAGCGACTAACCACGCTCACAGTTTGTGAAATATCAAGCATAGTGTATATCATAGCATACATAATACTACCTATGACACTAGAATAAGGAACACGGGACATATGCTCCTCATCCTCCTCATTTACGGTGATAATTTATCTGAAAGTTTAAAGTGTTTCGCTAGAGGTGTACTTACAGATTTTGCCAACTGCATATTAAAACGTGCTACGATCTTCTCAATATATTTCTTCTGAGATAAACGTAAAACTCCTGTAGCCCTGTCACGCAAAATCTCCATACCCAAAATTTTCTTTGCAGCATCTAAATCTTTCATTTCAAATTCAACATTTAGCTACCACTTCAGCATATCAATATCAGACATATTCTTAGTTGCTATCAACATATCATCAACATATAAAAGTAGATAAATCAAAGAACCATCCTCCAATCTCCTAAAGTAAACACAACTATCCATCTGACTTTTTGACTAGTCTTGACTATCCATGAAAGTATCAAAACGTTTATACCACTGCCTAAGAGACTGTTTCAGCCCATACAAAGATTTTTTTAACAAGCAAACATGATCTTCCTTACCTGAAATAGCAAATCTCTTTGATTGCCTCATGTAAATCTGCTCCTCCAACTCACCGTGAAGAAACGTAGTTTTCACATCTAGTTGCTCTAACTCGAGATCCCGCGAAGTAACTAAGGCAAGTAAAACACGAATATAAGTATGTCTTACCACAGGAGAAAACACCTCATTGTAGTCAATGCCCTCATGCTATGTATATCCCTTCGCCACAAGTCTCCCCTTATACCTTGCTGCCTCAACACTAGGAATGCCCTCTTTCCGTTTGAAGACCCATTTACTTTCAACAATCTTTTGGCTCTTGGGTACTTTGACCAACTCCTATGTCTGATTTCGATGGAGAGATTCCATCTCTTCACTTATAGCCCCTAACCATCGCGACCACTCCGAACTAGCCATCGCCTCAGAATAAGACGAAGGCTCATCTGTCTCCACCCCATCACCTACAGTAAATGCATAGGCAATATATGTATAACCATAATGTACCGGTTGTTTAATTTGCCTTCTCTGTCTATCCGCGGCTATAGTCTTCTGCGACTTTACTAGTTGTTCACTATCACCGACTTCAGGAACTGCGGCTTCATTTGTAGTCTCAACCTCTATTACCTTTGAGATCTTCGAAGTCTCCACCTGAAGCTCCACCTCACTTATGATACCATGATCTGTCTTTTCTGCCGGTTGTGTCTCAGAACTCCTCTATTGAAGCATTGCAGTCTCATCGAAGATCACATCTCTACTGATTAGAAAACCGGGTGATCTAAGATCAGTACACCACAACCGATAGCCTTTCACCCCATGTGCATAACCTAAAAATATGCACGTCTTTGCTCTCAGCTCAAGCTTACCATCACTCGCATGAGCATATGTAGGACATCCGAATATTCGTAATCCGGAATAATCAACAGGTTTCCCTGACCATACTTACTCATGAGTCTTCCACTCGATAGCATATGATGGAGATCAATTAACCAGGTAACATGACATGTTTACTGCTTCGGCCCAAAATTCCTTACCAAGTCCTGCATGTGAAAGCATGCATCGAGCTCGCTCAAGCAAAGTTCTATCATTCTGTTCTACCATGACATTCTGCTGTGGTGCCCCAGGTACTATGCGGTGTCTTACAATACCTCTTTCTCGCAAAACTCAGTAAAATCTTTACCACAGAACTCTATGCCATTATCGGTTCTCAGACACTTGATTTGTTTATCCGACTGTTTCTCAATCAATGCCTTAAATTTCTTGAACTGATCAAACACTTCATATTTGTGCTTCAGAAAGTATACCTATACTTTCCTCAAATAATCGTCGATAAAAGTCAGCATATATCAAGCACCTCCTTTTGAAGGAACCGAAGACGGGCTCCAGACGTCTGAATGAATATATTTAATTGGTCGTTTGGTCAAATGAATAGTTGTAGTAAACTTAACTTGGTACTGCTTCCCATAGATGCAATGCTCACATAAGTCCAGTTTTCCTGTCTTTTGACCATTCAACAACCCCCTTTCACTCAGCATCGCCATACCTGCCTCACTCATGTGCCCCAAACGCATATGCCATAATTGAGTCAAGTTAGAGTCTGACTCACCTGATGAAATTGCAGCGGTTCCGGTCATGGTCTCTCCCAGTAGATGATAGAAAGTATTCACTTCCTTCCCCTTCATCACTGTCATGGCACCTCGAGAGATCTCCAGTACGCCACCTTCAACGATGTACCTACACCCGATGTCATCAAGTGTCCCTAGAGAAATAAGGTTCTTCTTGAGCTCGGGTACATGCCTCACATCTGTCAATGTGTGCACCATCCCATCGTGCATCCAAATCCAAATTATCCCTATCCCCACAGCCTTACAGACTGCATTATTCCCCAAAAGAACCCTACCACTATCTGCAGCTTGGTAAGTAGTAAACCAGTTCTTATGAGACGTCATGTGATAAGAACACCCCGAATCTAGCACACATTCGTCTCTTAACGAAGTAGCAGTCACACATAAAACAGCTTATGCATCACTAGTGCTCCCCTCAGCAATGTTTATCACACTGCTTGTGGCATTCTGCTTATCAACTTTATTTCTCTGCTTTGGATAGTCTCTCCTGATATGCCCCTCTTCGTGACACTCAAAGCACTTCACGCGTCTCTTAGACTTTCTATGTCGTGATTTTGATATGCTTTTACCTCTGATGCTACTAGGCTCTCGATGTTGTTTTTTATCCCGAATAGTCAGTGCTTGCACTGTTCCTTTCGCCAGACTGTCATTTCGCAACTTTCTCTGCCACTCTATAGAGAATAAGGCAGATTTTACATCTTTTGAGGTAATAATTGTACGCCCTTGCAACAGTGAATCAGTAAAGTGCTCCCATGACTTGGTAAAGAGGCTAACAACATCATGCCCTGTTCTTCATCATCAAGTATCTTACCGACGTTCTTCATATCCAACATGAGTTTATTAAATTCATCTAAGTGAATTCTGATAGACGTACCTTCAGTATATCTAAATTGAAACATCTTCTTCAACATGTATAAGCAATTGTTCAAATATTTCTTCACATAGAGTGCTTGGAGTTTTGCCCATAATGCTGCGGCATCCTTCTCCTCAGCAATCTCTATTAAAACCTCATTCGTCAAATTTAACAGGATTATACTCTTTGCTTTTTCTATTAGCTTTACCTTCTCAGAGGCTTTCATGATAATAGGCAACTCATCTTCTCCATCCAGTGCCTTGGCCAAACCATGTGTTGTCAATAATGCCCGCATCTTGATGCTCCATAACACAAAGTTGTTGCTCCCGTTAAACTTCTCAATTTCAGATTTCCTCTCAGACATAATTGCAATAACAGAATTTCTAGATAATAATCAGACAAGCAAAAGCTCCAAATCACAATCAAGAAATCCAACCCCAAGCTCTAATACCAATTGTTGGGATATAATACATGGAAATGACATGATCTTACAATTTACGTCAACACGAAATCACCAGAGAAATAAACGAGAAAAATAAGGACACCAGAAATTTACGTGGTTTAGTCCGAGTATCGGTACCTATGTCCACGGGGAGAGCCATCAGCAAATAATCCACTAAAATTGGAGAATCAAAGTTTACAATCGTTCAAATGCTCAAGTGTTTCTCATACCTAGATTTAACCATAAACCGAAAGTGTTTATAAATAAATAACTCACTTGGACATAAACTCACGGTACAAAATTCCCGCGCGTTCAAGCTCAAAATACAACACTTTACGTACGCCTGGTTCACGTACGTACAAAATAGCGTATCTCTTCAAGCTTCTCGCGGAGGACTTGTGGCTTCGTTGATCGTCGAACGTGCTGCTCCATAGGTAGGGTTTTATTTTCCCTTTTATGTGTGTGCCCCAAAAGTCAAATTCTTTACTTGGGCCCACCATCCACGTATTTAGCTTCGGCTTCAAGCTGAATGTGTGTGTGCCCTGAGTCAACACTTTGACTCTGGGCCCACCTATTTCTTTTTCACGCGTGAAGGCTTCATGCCAAAGGATTTTGGCAGCGCATGGGCTTCAGTAGCTTCACTCCAATGAAGAAAAAATCCCTCATTTAATTATTTATTCTTTTGTGCAATTTTAAGGAATCCAGCGAATCGCATTTTGTAAACGCTCAAACTCAAGACATAATTTAACAATTCCAAATCTATTCCTAGAAACAAAAGAACATAATCAAATATTATTTGGCAAGTTGCTAAACGCACCCTTAACCAATCATTTTCCAAGATTTTTTGTTCAGGCCGGTTTATCCGCGATATGGAGAAACAATTAACCTAATTTCTAAAAGTAGAAACAGAGGACCACCTGATTGGAGAAGCAAAGTTTGACTAGGCTTTTCTTTCTTTGTCAACTAAGAAAGCTGCTGGACTTCTATTAGTATTATGCCGTGTTTAGGTTATCGGCCAATTTCAACACGCGACCCTCGCCCTTGGCCAATAATCATTATTAGTCGACCTTTGTACAATCTTTTTATGGATTGGCCTCGCGCTGGATTTCTACTATATTTTTTTAAATAGCTCAAGTGATAGTATGATAATAATTCTGGAACGATTCGAAGGAAGCTCTAAGTGACAGTACCATATTAATCCTGAAATGAATATTATGAATGAGAAGCTTTTCATCTTGCTCCCGGAAGGTCATGTCGGATGATGATGATTTGCGAAGGAGGGATGATATTGGAGAAAGGCGGAGGAAACATGAGCTTCAAGTGTTGGCTGGAGCTGGAGTTAAGCCGGAGGATGATCTTGGTGACGAAGATGGGAATCTTGAGGCTAATGGAGGTGCCGACTCTGAGGACAGTGAATCTGAAGAGTCGGCAGATGAGTTTTATGAGCAAGTGAAGAAGCAACGAGCTGCAAAACTTGCCGCTAAAGCAGAGATGTACTCAAGGTCTGTTTTCTGTTGCTCGTCCAATATTTTCCATCTTAATCTTAACGTGGTCCCAGAAGAGTGAATATTAGGCACCCATTTTCATCAATCAATTACAACTTATGTTTTGAAAAGTAAATTTATGGTTACTTGCTGGCTGTAGAATAACGAGATCGTCATGTATGAGCTCCATAGATGTACCCATTTAAGATTTTTTTTTTTCTCCATCCTATTTCTTGAAAGTTTTTCTTAGACATTTGATATCGGGTATATTGTCCAAAAAGTTTTAAACTTATTCTACTTTTATCAATTCAATCATAAACATTTCAATTTTGCCAATTTAGTCCTAAAATTTTTCACTTCTTGCCAATTGAGTTCATCCGGTCAATTTTGGACGGAATTTGCTGATGCGGACAACTAACGCTAACGTGGCACGTTTTTAATAATATTTTATTGATATTTTGATAATTTTTTGAATTTTTTATGGTTTTTTCTTTTTTTGGGGGGCCGGCCATAGGCAAGCTACCCTCGCCAGCCCTATCCAAGGGCCGCGATGCCCTCACCCAAGGCTGGCTGGCCCTAGCTAAAAAAAAAAAAAAAAAAAAAAATATTTAAAAAGAGAAAAATCGTAAAAAATTCAAAATATTATTAAAGTATTATTATAAATTGTCACTTCAGCGCCAATTGCTCACGTCAACAATTTTTGGCCAAAATTGGCTAGATGGATTCAATTGGCAAGAAGTAAAAATATTTAGGATTATATTAGCAAAATTGAAAAGTTTATGACTGAATTGGTAAAAGTGCGATAGGTTTAGGATTTTTTGGACAATTTTCCCTTTGATATCAAGGGTTGAGACCTTTACTTACAAGGAAAGTCCTAACATTGAACAATCTTTTGGAATGAAGACCAATTCTTATTACCAATTATAAAGCGTAAAATAACTTTGCGCGAGTGTACTATGTGTCTTCATATAAACAAATCATTTCTTTCTTTTAAAAGGATATTGAACTTTATCAAGCAGCTGGATTTAGCTAAAAGTAAATTTTTATGAGTTTTATTTGCCATCATGAAATAAGAAAGATGTTTCGTCAATCTTTTTGCTACTTTTTACTATAGAATATTTAAATTTCTAACAATATATCAGGAAAAGGAAAGAGAACTTTCGAGGAGGGTGCATAGCATTCTGGACCTAATTAAAAAGTGGAAACCAAATGAATATATAGAAAAGACGGGAGAGAGCTACCGATGCATCAAAATCATGGACCTATGGCTTGCAAAATGCACGAGTTTTCTTCTTCTTTTTTTGTGCAATATATGAAAACTCAATGGAAATATTTAGTGTCATGTCATGGTGAAATTACTCTCAGAATGTGGTCAAATTATGGTTAACTTTGATGTGCCTGCAAGAATCTAGCAATTCTATCCTTGCCTGAAACAGTCGATGGAAAGCGCAATATCATTTATCAGGTGAGCTTGCATACAATGGTCCTGGCCAGTTGCATTAATGTTCTTAGCTACTCGTTGCCATAGTCAAAGATTTAACTTTTTCCCTGAAAATGTTTTAGCTGGAGAAAAATAGAGGACTGACAAGTAATCGAAAGAAACAAATGAAAAATCTGACCTAGAAGTATCGGGTGAGTTAAGAGAATCAGCTTGTTGATGGATATTCTCAGGCTTAACTTTTGATATTGCCTGGAATTTATGTCTCATTTCGTGTGCAGACTAAGCATATGAAGGCAGTGATCCAACGAAAAGGGCAAGTTTGGGAGATCAGGAAGCCTTCCAGACCTTAAGGTGGGGAAACATATGCTATTAATGCAGGAATCAGTCGATGTATTAGATTCAAGAGCTAAATGCTACTTTGGCTTAAAATTTGTCGCATGGACCTTGGATCTTGCCGCTAATTGGAGTTGTGATGAGTATATATTCAAGTGACTAAAATGCAAAAGAATCAGTTTGGGTCTATCAGGGATGTAATGCCTCGGCAGATGCATATTCCTATTATTGGCAGGCCAGTTTTGTTAATTTAATTATCTTCAGCGATTGTGTTCAGACCGGAGTTGGTTTTCGATAACAGAACATTGAGCAAGAATGCATTGAGAAACAAGAAGAAAAGGGAGAAACAAAGGGAAAAAAAGGCTGCGGAGGCTGGTTCTGCCTCGAGTGATTCATGATATGATAGTCGATATGAGTTTCATGTCTAGAATCTTGGTCACGAATTTGACTTCCCGCGCATAAACAAAAAGGGGCCACGGGGAAAAACAACGGCGCAATGCCTTCCGGCATATCCTCTGGAGTGGAGCTAATCCAAAGATGTCGGTATTGGGCTTTTGAATGAAGATTGGAAGACTAACTTGCGAGGAGATAATCAGAGTAGTTCTTTACCCTCTGTCTGCTGTTCTTTAAATTTATTGTGATGAGGGGTAATGCCGTTCGAAACTAGGAACTCATTTTCTTCGAATAATGTGATGAGAGTACACTAGGCGAGGGCCGCCTTGCTGTCAGTTGGGAAGGCCTTGGCAAGGCCGTCGCGACCTCAACGGATTTGGGACAATGCCGCCTTATAGCCGATGGCAGGGCGGCCCTCACCCATCTAGGCAAGAGCGTTATAGTCAATAAGGGTTGCCGGTGACCCTCGCCAGCCCTACCAAAAAAAAAAAAAAAGCAAAAGAAAAACAAGAAAATTAGAAGAATGAAAATTAAAAAAAAAAAAAACTCACGTAGGATGATTTGCCGAAATTAACACTCAAATGATCGATTATGCTCCAATGTGGTACTCAAGTGAGCAAAGAAAAAGTTTTCGTGCTTAAATGAATGCGTAAAAAAATTGTGGCACTCTTGCTATTCTTGTCCCAAAGTTTGCTGATAAGTTATAAGATATTGGGCTTGCTGTTTTCATCAATTTGTGGTGGATAACTGTTTTGGCAATATTAAAATGAGTTGCTCCTGTGATATATTCACCCTTGTCGAATAGTCACCTTATATTGATTAGGGTTGATTAATTTTATAGGAAATGTTACTTCACTGTATACATGATCTACAAGGATTTAATATTGCATATAGCATGGGCATTACAGAATCTTAGTGCACTCATGCAAAGTAAATTTATGCATGTGCATAGGCGGTGATTTTCCTAGATATTGTGAATTTCAATTTGACAGGGGGATTTGATAATATCTGGCCTTGAATATAAATAACAACATTGATACTATACTGGCATATGATTTATGCAATGTAATGATTTGGGCTCCAGTCATGACCTATTGACGTGGGGCCTAGGTCCACTTATGTGAAGTGACGTGGGAATCAGGTTCGCTTATATGAGATGGCACGGGACTTCGGTCCGGTTACATGATAATTATAAAAGTGTGGCTAGGTGCATGATATGTTTTGCTCGTCAAGGCGATGCCTTAATTAAGGAGATGAGGCTTCTGGCCAATAGACAGCAAATGATATGAACAAGATCCCCACCCGTGTCTATTAGTGGCTACTATTGCGATATCAGCACATCGTTTTATCATGTTTCATCCGCATGCATTTCAAGTGGAGAACATAATAATCGTTGTGACTCTCTTTGAAAGCCACTTTTTTTTATTATATAAATGTACATTCAATTCATGGTTGACGATCTAACGACCAGGTTTCAAACTACATTGAAGATTTATGAATTTCAGTCTCTAATATAATGTTCTATCACATATGTATGCGATTTGGGTCAATCATAAGTAAGGAGTTGATCTACTACTGCTATACGAATTTTGGTCATTGTGCTTTCTGGGCATTGTAGCTCATTGATTGTTAGGGGTGAGCATGGTCTAGGTGAGCAGTTCTCACTTTGGAATCGAGAACCGCCCATTAAGGACCAACTTTGAAAAATTAGAGCCAAGATCCTGCCTGTTGGATCTATAGACCAACCTAGGAATTGGACCGCCGGTCCGGTTCGGTTCCCGAATGGGTCCATGGAATCGATCCCTGTTCCATACAAAGCTTATTCGATCTTATATTTTGGTTGAATTGCGATCCATTAATTTTTATAAAGAATTGAAAATTATAGGGCAGAACGAATAGGTAATACTCTTTAGTTTAAAACTAAATTTCTTCAAAAGTCATGTTGTAATCCTCTTAAGGTTTCAGACCAAAAAAAAAAATCCTCTTAAGGTTTCTCGACATTGGAAACATGTAAAGAATTAGACTCCACATTAAAAATCATAATCTCCATAGAAGTTAAAACACTAATCGTTTGATCCATCTTTTTTCTATGTCAACCTAATTTACTTATGGGAATTCTTGAGGAGAGACCTAATTATACTCTTTAAACAAACCATTGGCTCTTATGGACTTCTCAAATCGGTTTTCTCCTTCCTTTACATTTGTCTATTTTATTTTGGTTGAGAAAGAAAATAAATAGATTATTAGAATGAAAAAAAAGGATTAATCATATTACACACCAAAGAGACAAAATTAGTCATAAAAAAAAAAAACTACAAAATTATTAAGTAGTTAAGATGGAATTTTTTAAAAATATATATTTATCGAATCGATCCGATTTGAGTGGGTGGCCGGTGGTTCCACACTTAGAACTGAAAACTGAACCGGTATTCATTGATTCCATTAATTTGGAATCAGGAACTGGACCAGCCCCCATGAGAATCACCGATTCCGATCCTGTCCGGTCCGGTTCCGAATAGTCTGAATGGTTTCTGATTCCTTTGCACATCCCAACCGATTGTTTATCTCATTTTTTAGAGTAGCGAATTTTTTTTGGACAAGACAGAAATAGAGCCTAGATTTGGAATGAAGTGATAATGTGCGTTTAGGCAGGTAGATTAATAATGTGGATGTTTTCACGCACAAAACACATTTTCTTTACCTATCCGTAGATAGCCGTGATAATTGGGCTTTACTACCTCATCGCCGAGGAAACGAGTTCGAATATTCGGATACTCGCGACTTAAATGGGGGTCCCAAGAGTGGTTTACTAGGCCAGCCCCCAAGGGTTCACATCTAAATAGTGGCTTGCGGCGAGGCCCCACCAGTGCTACTAAGCAGCGAAGGGTCGTGTGATTTCCGAAGGGTGATTTCCAGTGGTCCCTCGGTCATAATAATAATAATAATAAAAAACACATTTTCTTTGCTATTATAAGTGTGTGATTGCCACATATATGCGAGTGCCGATGAATAAAAGTGTTGACACCTAATTTTAAAAATATAAATAGAAAATAATCTTTGATTATAGGAAAATTTAAAAAAAAACAAATTTGAAAAATTGAATTCAAAAACTCAACCGTGTGATTTTGGAGCCACTTTGTTGTTGAGAGGTTGAGCGAAAATCTCCACCGGCGAGAGGTTGAGCGAAAATCTCCACGGGCGAAACGAACTCAAGTTTTCGTTTTATAAGTAGGGGGCTTCTCTTCATTGTTCGTCCAAAAATAGGTGGTCAAAGAAATTGAAAAGGGAAAACAGAGAAAAGAGTTTCAGTTTTTGAGGGAAAAGAAGAAAAGTCAAAAGAAAAGGGGAGAAAGCGAGGAAGTGACCGGTCATTGGGAAAGAAATAAAAGAAGAAAACAAAGAAAAAGGTTGACAAGACCCCTACTGTTCACTTTCTTCCCCATTTGCTTCTGCTCTACACGGCACTGCTGCTCTCTGCGACGCCCAACAAGCTGCCGACCACCACTCCTCCATCTCCAACGCCTCTGCCAGCCGCTACCGCGCCTCAGCCACCGCGACTCCGCCTCTGCAGCAACCGACACTGCCGCGCCTCCGCCGCTGCGCCTCCGCACCCGTGAACTCGCCCCGACATCCCTGTTCACCGCGCTGACGTTGTTCGGAGCCGAAGACCAGCGACCCGATGCTGCAATCCAAGTTGCTCCGCCCGCGAGCCAGAACTTGGACCCGCTGTAACGCCGGTTTTTCCCTTCGCCGGAGCACGACGCCCAAGTTCCGCCATTGAAACC
Organism: Eucalyptus grandis; assembly: GCF_016545825.1. Lineage (NCBI taxonomy): Eukaryota > Viridiplantae > Streptophyta > Magnoliopsida > Myrtales > Myrtaceae > Eucalyptus > Eucalyptus grandis. Next base: position 953,651 of record NC_052619.1, on the reverse strand, counting down.
GACGCCACCGCGCCATCACCGCTTTCAGCTCCGAAGCCCGCCGCTCCTGCTCCGAGTTCCACTGCTGACCCGCGACGTCGGAATCGAGCTGCCACACACCCGTGAGACGCCACCTCTGCCGGACCATCACCGTACCTCCGGGAGCTCTCCACTGGTGCTCTGCCTCAACCCGAATCAGTCCCAGTAGCCCGACGTTGCTGCTCCTCTGCTTGCGGCTCCACGCCCGAACAGGACCATTTGCTGCCTCCTCTGTTTTGCTGCAGGTCTGGTTACTTCCGAACCTCGCCGGAGCTCCGACGGATAGCCCTTGTTCCGAACGACGAGCCACCATCGCAGTTCAACCAGCTGCTCCTCGCCATTCCTCAAGCCAACCGTGAGTTGGACTAGGTGATTTCCTAGATATTTGATTTCATGTTTTTTTTATATTCTAACTTGATTTGTTTTGATTTATTTTATCGTTAGGAAATTTGTCATATTAAGTTATGATAATCAAAAATATTGACCCGCGAGACGTCGGGTTAGATTTTTGATTATTTCAACTTTTTATGGCAAAATTCATGAATTTCTTTGCATCATTGATTCATATTAAAATGCCATTGATTTACATGGATGGATTTTTATTTTAGCGTGTTATTATTTGCTCATCACATATCATGCATCATATTAGATATTTAGGTTTATACTCATTTCACATTTGAAGCAACGTATTTTAGTTTCTTTTTTTTTTTTTTTAAGATTCATGTAGAATTAGGATGATTTTCCTTAATAAAACCAAAACACAAAAAGAATATTAAAAAACAAAAACAAAAAATGTTATTTAGGTTATATAGATTTTATAATGCACATATTACATGTTGCGTTTTAATTAGAAGGTTATAGGTTAATGTTTTAACATTCTCATCATATAGTATTTTTTTATAATAAAAATAAAAAATGCCAAAAATTAGCATTGCATCATTATGTCACCTTTTTTTTTTTAATGAAAATTACTAGGTCATTTCAAATAAAAAAAAGAAAACACAAAAGTCTTTTACCCGGTTAATTAACAGGTTAGTTCATAATTAATCCAATGTCATGTCATCATTGTTTAATATAGGTTGCATATGTGTAATAAAAAAATCATAAAAAAAAAAATCACAAAAAGAACATGCATATAGAATTATTATGTCATTCATCTCATGTCATGAAGCACATGCATATTTAGGATTATAAAAATTAGATTGCATACATATAGTAATAAGTTTAAGTCATACCATATGAATTGCATCTCACATATCATTAAAGTAAAATCCATGCATATTAAATTTAGATTAAGATTGCATATAATTATTTTTTTTAAAAAAAAAAAGAAAAATTAAGTGTCATGTCATTTAGAAATCATGTTTATGACATGCATTTTTATTAACATTTTTTATTTGAATGTTATTTTATTGATTGCGCACCCGCATGACCACCATTTGCATGTTAGTAACTTAGGTTTAAATTAATCAACATTGCCTCGCAAAATATTTTTGAAATTAAAATAAAAGGTACCGAAAGGGCGTTAGATTAATCTAGCGTAATCATGTCCCCTGACCTATTGAATCTCAGTTCGCAATAGCAAAGTATTCTCCCATACTTTACTGGGTTTCTAACCAGCCCTAATTGGTTAGTGGCGACTCCAAATTGAAATTGCATGTTTAAATGAATTAATTTCTATCAAGTCGCGATTGGTAGGACTTGGGAGGGTCCGCGCCAAGTCTTCGGACTTAGTAATCCATTAACCTAGACTTCTAGGATTGCCCCTGAAAATTTAGGTCGCGACAAAAAGTAATTTGAGTTTGTGTTTAAGCCAAATCTTTCTACAAGCATGATATAGTATTAATGTTGTGTGCTCATGTGGCTTCACAGTACGGACCTCATATATTGTCCGTACTCTAGAAAATGCCATTTGATAGAAATATATTAAAGTATGTATTTTTTAAAGGGAATTGGACCTGATATATTTAGACACACAGGAGTATAATTTAATTTAGAACAATTATCATGAACCTGGTATAGCCTATATATTTCATATATTCCTTCAAGTTAATACCATAAAAATCTAAACTAGTATATATGTGACAAATTTATCTTAAATTAATTTTTTTGACAAATTTATCATCTGTTAATTTTCGTCAAGTTTTACCATTACATAACTAAATTGGATGACAAGTAATAGTTGATGGGTGTACCAATTTGAAATTTTATCTTCCTTTTCGACACAAATGTATCAACTTGTTGTTTTTCGTGATGATATTAATCCAATTTAACAAGAATTAACGGAGTGTTTATTTATAACAAATGTGCCGTTTTGATTTTTTGTAATAAAAAAATTAGCTTAGGATAAATTTATCATAAATGTACTAATTTGAGGTTTTTTTATGATAAAAATTTAGTTTTAGGTAAATTTGTCACAGTTATATCAAATTTTCATGATATTAACCCTATTCCTTATTATTAATTGCGTTCAATAATTTCTAAAGAAGGTAGGTTTGGTCTTCCATGTACATTATGTTATTTGTCGAAGTGAGAAGTCAAATCTTAAGTATAAAAAGTCACAGTTAAATAGTGAAATAATAAAGAGAAAGGGCAAGGGAAAGGGGTAATAAAGAGGAGGTGCCTCGGTGAGAGAGAAACCCTCTAATGCTGCCAACTGGGCAAATTGGCAGAAGATATCACCATTGCTCTAAGAACGCTCTACTAGCAACTAGCTATCGTTAAATGTGGATTCATAGACCAAGACACATGGGAACACAACCCATATGCCAAATAAGTAGAAGCTAAATGAATCGAAAAATAAATTCGTGCTATTTCTCGGATATTTGAACATCATGTGAAGAAAAGGAGTTCCTAGTTTCGTACGGTCACTCCTCATCGCAATGAATTTAAAGAACAGCAAACAAAGAGCAAAGAAGCACTCTGATCATCTCCTCGCAAGTTAGTCTTCCAATCTTCACTCAACAGCCCAATACCGGCATCATTGGATTAGCTACGGTCCAAAGGAAATGCCAGAAGGAAATGCCAGAAGGCAATACGTCGCTGTTTTTACCCGTGGCCTCTTTTTGTTTATGCGCGGGAAATCAAATTGGTGACCGAGATTCTAGACATGAAACTCACATTAACTGTCACATCATGAATCACTCGAGACAGAGCCAGCCTCCGCAGACTTTTTATCCCTTTGTTTCTCCTGTTTCTCTTTATTGTTTCTCAATGCATTCTTGCTCAATGTTCTGTTACCAAAAGTCAGCCAGCATTGTGAATGAGGAGCAGTATTAGTTACCTAAAGGACGATATGACAATGAACGAGACATGTAATGAAAAACTTACTCCGACGAGCTCTCTCCAAACAGCTGTACGACACAAGCAAAGGAAATTAGAATTTCATAGACAAAAGTTAAAATAAAAAAATAATATACCCATTTTCAAACAGTTGTACGACACAAGCAAAGGAAATTAGAATTTCATAGACAGAAGTTAAAATTAAAAAAAAAAAATAAGATACCCATTTTCAAAGAAACTATGGCTCCATTTATTTTTGTGTAAATGAATGATTTAAAAAATAATTTTCTACAAATAATTACATATATGCTTAAAAAAATTAGTCATTGAAATATATTTTCTTTAACAATAACAATTTAAGTTTGAATAATTTTTTTGTACAATAAAAATATTTTTGTTCATTTATTTTTGTAAGTTATACAACTAATCATTTTTAGGAAAAAAATTCAAATATTTCATTTACCATAGGAACAAATGCATCATTTATTTTGTTTCATCTCCTTGCTCATTTACATGAAGCATTACTAGGGTATGTCAATTAATTCTCTATCCTTTCCATACAAAGTTCATTGGGCGTGCTTAGCGTGCATTTGTTCTAGTATAGAAAATTGATATATACCGTGGATTTAGTCTCTTTAAATCGGGGATATTATCCATCCTCTTTTTTTATGAAAAAGAGTTAAAGGTAAATACAAAAATCAACATCTAAAATTTGCCATCCTTATTATATTACCTGGAAATATATGAAGTGGCAGTGAAAAGAAATTAGTGTACAAGCGCTTATCTATTTTAAGATTAAGAAAATCAGTTATAGGACGATTTCCTTCTCATTAACCAAACTAGAAAAGGATACCCCAACTTTAGAGGAAAGGAAAATGAAGAAGTTTTTTTCTTTATTTTCATTTCTGAAGTTTTGAAACTTACATCCTTATCCACGAAAATAACATCTATCCAAAATATGATTTGAAGACTTTTAAGGAGGGAAAAAATAATAATAGGTTACCATATGAGTTTTTCTTTTGGTCGAAAAAGTGCTTTCATTCATTCATAAAGCGGCTTTACTAGAGTTGGACAATTGAGTTTCTGAACACAAAATATTCCAAAAGGGCTGCAGGAAAAAGGCAACCAATTAAAGGGGAGAGGCTTGTTTCAGTGAGCCTTCGTAATACAGTCTGCGATTTGATTAGCCGTTATGGAGCAATGGACAAGTTCCACCTCATCCAATTGGGCTAGCAAGAAAAATTCATTCGTCAATGATATCCACTATGGCCCATTTGCTCCCAATTCGGCCCGTGATAGCTTCCAAGATTGATCAGCAGTTTGAAGGGAAATTACTGTACAAATCTCCATTCACATGCGCCATAGATTTCACCTGCACCTTAGATTTCTCTTGCAAGTGCAGGAGGGAGTCCCAAACGATTTAATGAATCCTCTCATATGAGTTTTCTTTTTATCACACTCTCGTATGAGTTCAATGATAAGAGAATCGGTGCGTCAAACAAAGAGGGAAAAGAAGAAGAAGAAGAGAAGTTTAGAAAATGAGGTGTGAAACCCAGCCCATCCCTGCCCAAGAAAGAAAGTTAGGCCCAGCGCTTGGAGGTGACAAAGGCCGAAACCTTCTCTTATTTCACTTTTCTTCCAACCCTTAAAAAAGAAAAGTGAATAACGAAAATCAATATATCTCCTGCGTGCATGTTGCAGTTGGGGAAGTGCACAGGAATTGGAAACTGCTTGTAATTGGACCGTTTGTTGGAAAGAGAAATTCATGGAGTATGGTTTCTTGGAATTTCATCTAGGACGGAGATGATGAAGAGCACGATGAAGATGATGACATAGAAGAAGATGACTGGGTTTGCTGCAAAGGGTAAGATTGTCTTAAGTTATTTTGCTTTTCTTGAGTTACTACTACTGCCCACCGAATTTGTCCTTTCTACATGCCAATTCATCAGAGAGTTCCTAATTCTCTGGAATAAGTTGTCATACCTGCTCAACATTTAACATCTGAAGCTAAGTTGGCATAAGCTCTGCAGTCAATGATTCTGGTTCAGAAACTGGAAGTCTTGTTGGCCATGTAGTCCTTGAGAGTAAATGCGTTGCAGTCTAAGTGCGTGTTCACTTTTGTTGAGTCTGGTTTTGATGGGAATTAGGTGCTAGTTATTGATGAGATTGGCCCTAAAAAATAGCTGTTTAATTTTTAACCAGTCTCCAAGAGTTGGTTTGGTCTGCGTTACTCTCTTGTTTGCCTGTTTGTGTCATTTTCAAGGGTAAAACCTTTACAGGTGAATTGCGATGTTATAAAATCAAATAAAAGTGATGAAATTTGATCTTACTTGAATATGATTCATTGGAATGTTTTTAGGGAGCTCTGCTATCTTTTAATAATTTCCTCGTAAATTTGTGTGGAGAGGAAAAACATCCTTTGATTTTGCCAAGCCAGCCATAATAGAATGTACAGGTGAAGCAGCCAATAGCAGTATGCTCTTCTATTATCAATTTCACGTGCTGCCATGCTGGGGACACTACATCTATCGTCTTTTAGGATAATAAGATGGCTGGTAACGGTTACAGTTTTCTGTAAGAGAAGTCATTTTGGTTCATAACTGGTGGCTCCACATGTATTATGTCTTCTATGAATGACCTCTTGTAATAGTGGGCCTACCATTCAGCATATTGCGTGATAGGAGCAAGGTGATTTGCCTAGTGATGATCATCCTTACCAAACCCAAGAAGTCCTTCAATTCTTACTTCTTCACCCCCTTCATTGCCTGTGAAAAAGGAGAGTAAAATATCTTGTACGCCATTGTCTAGGTTCATTTTCCCCTAATGATGATTCAGCACTTCTTAAAAGCATAATGACCTCATGTAGTGGGAAAATGCTTTGTTTTTGTTGGTGATGTTGACTTCCACTTTTATAGTTCGATTTCCATATTTTTGTTTGTGTTGTTTGTAGTTGCAAGACAGCAAAAGCTTTTGCGGGTGAAATTTGGTGGGGTGGAAGACAAAATGCATGATGAGGAGGAAGAAGATAAAGACAATAAGGCTGTTTGGGGCAAAAGTAATAGACAGTACCATCATGCCGATGAGGTACGTTGAGTTGGAAATCTGAATTCATCCTTCATTACGCTTCATTAAGTTGATACAGGGGTTCTTTGTTAAACTACAAACTGATTGTGATTTCACTTGTAAAGTATTTTTTTAAAGAACCGGAACCCTTCACATTTGGCTTTTGAGCGGGCTTAAATTCTGTGGTTCTTTATTTGAACTACAGGCGACCTATCTGGTGATGAGGAAATTCCAGCAGAGGAAGAGGCAGAGGTGTTACGATTGCAGAGGGAGAAAGCAAAATCATTATAAATGGAGGACCTTGGGCTTGCAGATATTAGTCCAGATGAGGCCACCATGGAACCAACTTTAGGGGTAGTGTTTTCTGATAACCTTGTTTACTCCGTGGCTTTAAAGTTGTTCTGAAGTGTTTTCCCCCTAGAGGTAGGTGGAGTTTCGAAGTAATATTGCTATTTCAATTGCAAGTTATTCATGATTCTGCAGGAAATTTGAGTTGGAGGAATCTGGCGTAATCAAAGGCACTGAAGATAATATTCTAACAGCTTTTGAGGAGGTCAAAAAAGATTTGAATGCACTATCAAAGGAGGAGCAAATGGATGTTAAATACAGGTATTTCCTCTCTTAAAGTGACCTAAAAGCTGCCAGGGTTGATGTGTTGCTATTGGTTATGGAATTTCAACTGAAAGTAGCGAGGGCTTAATCTTTTGCTGGGAAGATAAGTATGGGAAAATTAGATAGACTGGCACAATGTATTGACCATGAACATAAAATTGATATAGACTATGACCTGTTTTGTATGTGGCTTTACTTTTTCTGGGCTCTTTTTGTGTATGGGTTTTCAAACCCCCCTGGGGCCCTATGGTTGAACTTTTTATCTATCAAAAAATAAAAAAGATCTCCAAAGACGAATATTCCAATGCATGTTTGCGATTGGTCAAGGTACAAGAAAGCGCTGCACTATATTTTCTCATATTTAGGCCCAATGTTTGGAGGTGGCAAAAGGCCACCAGGTTCTCTTATTTCACTTTTCTTGCAACCCTAAAAGAAGAAAAGTGAATAACGAAAATAAATATATTTCATGCTTGCGTGTTGCAGTTGCAGCTGCAGGTAGAAGTGGGAGATTAACAGGGAAAAAGCTTCGGCTTCTTGCGAATTTGGCCTCCTCTGATATCAAAGTCTCAATCTTTCTTCGTGCCCTCCTCAGCTCTCTCTTTGCTGAACGGTGGGTCTGTCTCGTTTTCGTGGCCCCTTCATTCAATTAGAGTCGGTTCAGTTTCACTTCTGTGTTTCTGATGCTTGTAGTGGTAGGATAATGCATGATGGCTGCTAAAGAATTAACATTTGGTTGTAGTTCTGCGTTGTTTTGTCAATCACTTGTAATTGGGTCTGCCACTGAAAATTTCGTTTCATTCGTTTGTCCTGCAGTAAGGACTTGAAGGACTTGAGCTAGCAAGACCATGGGGAAGAGGCCCAGGAGTCAGAAGAAGGAGAAGAGGGGCTCTAAGAGAAGGGCTATGTATGAAGCCGCGGCCTCAGAAGACATTGATGACGAAATAGATGCCTGTGAGTTCTCTTCCTTGACTGAGTATCTGCTAATTGGTGCTGTGTGCTTTCTGTTTGTGTAAATGCCAATGTGAAGTTCGCTGCTTTATAATGGGTTGATCTTATTGATGTTTTACTACAAACAAAGAAATGTTGTGCCGTAACATTCATAGTGATGCTGGCGAGTCAGATGATGACAATGAAGAGCCTGTCTTTGATTTTAAGGTACATAAGTTCCCTTTGTTGCCAATTTGGTATAGTTCATCCAGTGAACTTGGTTTGGGACAGAGCTGAATTTTGTTGAGCTCATTGTAGGGAAGGTTTTTAAGGAATTTAGTGATAATTATATAAATGTTTGAATGAGATTTGCATTTGAACATTTGTGTGGATCAAACTGGTGTTGTGAGAGATATCTTTTTGTGGTGATGTGACCTTTCACATGGCATTTCCATTGTGGTTTCTTTTTTTATATATTTTTCATATTAGCTGGGGAACTGTTGTGAAATTAACGTGCATGAGAGACTTCCTTTCTGATGTTCTCGTGAACTGATCTTTACTTTTAAAATTCTGGAATTCTACTGGCCATTTATATATAGGTGCTTTGAAATTGTTGGTTGTTCCCCAATATTTGTTTGTTGGAAAGAGAAATTCATGGAGTATGGTTTCTTGGAATTTCATCTAACACAAAGACGATGAAGAGGAGGATGAAGATGATGACACTCATTTGACCAGGCTTGCTGCGAAGATTAAGATTTGTCTCATGTTATTTTGCTTTTCTTGAGTTACTACTACTGCCCACTCAAGTTGTCCTTTTCTACAATGCCAATTCATCAGAGAGTTCCTAATTCTCTGGAGTAAGTTATCATAGCTGCTCAATATTTACTATCTGAAGCTCAGTTGGCATAAGCTCTGCAGTCAATAGTTCTGGTTAAGAAACTGGAAGTCTTGTTGGCCGTGAATTCCTTGAGAGTAAATGCATTTACTACTAATAGATGAAGAACTCTGAAATTGCGGTCTAAGTGCATGTTCATTTTTGTTGAGTCTGGGTTTTTATGGGAATTAGGTGCCAGTGATTGATGAGGTTGGCCTAAAAAATAGTCATTTAATTCTTAACCAGTCTCCAAGAGTTGGTTTTCTCTGCTTTACATTCTTGTTTGCCTGTTCATACAATTGCAAGGGTAAAACCTTTAAGGGTGAATTTGAAATGTTATAAAATGAAATAAAAGTGATGGAATTTGGTCTTTCTTGAATATGATTCACTAAAATGATTTTGAGGAAGCTCTGCTAACTTTTCATATTTCCTTGTGAATTTGTATGGAGAGGAAAAACTTTCTTATTTGGCCAAGCCAGCCATAATAGAATGTATTGGTGAAGCAGCCAATAGCATTATGCTCTTCTATTATCAATTTCACGTGCTGCCGTGTATACTCTTTTGGGATAATTAGATGGATGGGAATGGTTACATTTATCCGTAAGGGAAGTCATTTTGGTTCATAACTGGTAGCTTCACCTGTATTATGTCTTCTATGAATAACCTATACTAATAGTGGGCAACCATTCAGCATATTGCGTGATAGGAGCAAGGTCATTTGTCTATGATCATCCTTACCAAACCCAAGAAGTTTTGCCTACAATTCTTTACTTCATCATCCTCTTCTTTGCCTGTGAATAAAAAGAATAAAATATCTCATATGCCATTGCCTTGGTTCAATTTTTTCCCCTAAAGATGATTCACCACTTCTTAAAAGAGTAATGACTTCATGTAGCGGAAAATGCTTGGTTTTTGTTGGTGATGTTGACTTGCCACTTTTAAAGTTCAACTTACATATTGTTGTTTGTGTTGTTTGTAGTTGCAAGACAGCAAAAGTTTTTGTGGGCGAAAATTGGTGGGGTGGAAGACAAGATGCACAGTGAAGAGGAAGAAGATGAAGACAAGAAGGCTGTTTGGGGCAGAAGTAAGAGACAGTACTTTGATGCTGATGAGGTAAGTTTGAGTTGGATATCTGAATTCATCCCTCATTACGCTTCATTAAGTTGATAGGGGGATTCTCTGTTAAACTACAAACTGGTTGTTATTTTACTTGTATCAAGTTTTTCTCTTAATAACCTGAACACCTTTATATTTGGTTTTGAGCAGGCTTAAATTCTGCGATTCTTTTTTCAAACTATACGAAACCTCTAGCGATGAGGAAATTCCAGCAGAGGAAGAGGCATAGGTGTTAAGATTGCAGAGGGAGAGAGCAAAATCATTATCAATGAAGGACTTTGGGCTTGAAGATATTAGTCCAGATGAGGTCACCGTGGAACCAACTATAGGGGTGGTGTTTTCTGATAACCTTGTTTACTCCGTGGCTTTAACGTTGTTCTGAAATGTTTTTCCCCTGGAGGTGGGTGGAGTTTCAAAGTACTAGTGCTATTTCAATTGCAACTTATTTGAAATTCTGCAGGAAATTATGGTTGGAGGAAAAGGTAAATTTGAATCTGCCATACGCGAAGGCACTGGAGATGATATCTTAACAGCTTTTGAGGAGGTCAAGAAAGATTTGAAAGCACTGTCAAAGGAGGAGCAAATGGATGTTGTATATAGGTATTTCCTCTCTTAAAGTGAACTAAGAGCTGCTTCGGTTGATGTGTTGCTATTGGTTAAGGAATCACAACTGAAAGTAGAAAGAACTTAATCTTCTTCTGGGAAAAAAATCAGTATGGGAAAATTAGATAGACCGGCTCAATGTATTGACCATGAATGTACAATTGATATTGACTATGACCTGTTTTTATATGGCTTTAGTTTTTTGGGTTCTTTTGGTGTATGGGTTTTCATCCCCTGGTGCCCTATGGTTGGACTTTTAATCTATCAAAAATAAAAAAAGATCTCCAAAGACGGATCTTCTGATGCTTGTTAATAATTGGTCATGGTACGTTAAAATGCTGCACTATGTTTACTCATCATTCTTCATGGTGCTTCCAGAAATTAGACTGTGGAAGCTTATGCAATTCACATAATCCTTTTTGCATAGAACTGGATAATTCGTTGTCTGTGATTCCACTGTGCATCTTAGCTATTCCTGTCCATCAGGTGGTGATTCAGTCCTTTCATATTCATGAGAACTAGCCACTGAAATTTCAGGCAGGAAGAGCCAATCAAGCCAAATGTTTAGAAGTAGAACTCGGCAACATTTTTCTTCCTTGTTTAGAAAACCTACTAGACAGCTTGAAGATTGTTTGGCTATGGCTTTGAAGAAACAAATAAACCTGATTCGACAAATTGATTCTCTGGATTTTACTTATGAAAGCAAACATTAAACGTGAATGAAAAAGGAAAGACAATTGGTAGATTTCCCCTAGTATATCTCATAACGTTTTCCTCCTGTAATGTGGTCTTTCAGAGGATATGTTCCATTTTTTGATTTCATAGGATTTTTATAAGCCACCTCCTTGTTGGGAAAAGAATTTGTCAAGCTAGATGAGGAAGACATGTTAGGGTTAAAGGCTAATGGAGACAACCACACATGATAAGAGGAAATGGGTGGGATTATTGAGACCCAGTAGATTTTGCAATAATTGCAACAATGTTGAATGAGAATGTTACAAAGTGTGAGGGTTATTATGGTCATTAACTCTAATAGGGTTATTATGGTCATTAAGTATTATTTAATAATAAAAAGTGTGAATGTGGAAAACCCTTATCAGTTTACACGTTTTCCTCGTTCCTTCTGTCAATTTCTACATCGCTCTTTTTTCTTCTCTTATATTAATTTCTACATGGTATCAGAGCCAGATCTTTTATATGTTAGATGATTTTGTTGCTCTCTTCTGATCAACACTAACAACACGATTTTCCTCAATTGTTGGAAATTGGTGATCCCTTCTAACTTCTTCTGTCAAACGATTAGAGCATGTAGACACAACTTCAGCTACTACACATCTATTCTCCGCCATAATTCGATGTGTACCAATATAACGTAAGAACTTTTAGCATAATTATTAAATTCAAATCCCTCTAACTAATTTAATTCAATAAACTACCGTGATTTGTTTCAAATAGTCCAAATCTACGTAATACTTCAATCAACTCATCCTATTTCATCAAGACAAATGCCCAAATCATAAATTATGCCCAATCAGAAACCACTTCATCCAACATCAATTTCGTGGTGAACAGGATCAGCATCTCTATCAAACAAAGTTGCTGCAATTTTTTTTTTTTTTTTTTTAAACTGGAGAACAACGAACAAACAAGCAAACCTTAGAGGACCACACCAATCAAATCAGCTTACACGGAGGGGCGCCATCTCAACCAGCGTCAGATCTTGAATGGATGGACAAGACCGTGTGATGCTGAACGACATCAGATCTAAGCCAATGAGGCCAAATTTGAGCCGACTATGCTCGCTGGCATCAAATCTAGACTCAAGAGGGCTGGCCAACATTGGCTTGGGTTGAGTGATGCTTGTTGATGTGACTCTGCATAAGTATTTCACCACTGCAGATGTTTCCTTTTTTGAGTTGACTATTTATTCTAATGAACCAATGGAGCCTCCTATAGTGGATGATAATTCCTTTACATATGTCATTATGAAACATTTGGATTTGCCTCCAATCCCTCCACTAGTTCACCATGTATACAGTAGAAGTCATCATCAGCATGTGGAGCCCCCTACAGATGCACCTCCACCTATTTCGTCTTCTCCGTCTTCTAAGTCTGAGGTAAGCCTATCACATACTCATCTTGATATCCCTATTGCTCATTGCAAAGGGGTTTGCAATTGTACCAACACCCTATTGCATAGTTTGTCACCTATTTTGGTCTTTCTACTTCTTTTCGAGCTAGTCTAGACATTATTGATAAACATTCTACTCCTAAAACTGTTGCTAAAGCATTATCTAGTCAAGGCTGGAGGACAACTATGGAGGAGGAACTAATGGTGCTTGACCAAAACAAAACTTGGGATCTTGTTCCTCTACCTGAAGGAAAAACTACTGTTGGATGTAAATGGGTGTTCACTATTAAGGTTAATCCTAATAGTTTTCTTGCTCGCCTCAAGGCTAGATTGGTTGCTAAAGGATATGCACAGGTTTATGGGGTTGATTATGGTGATACTTTCTCTCCAGTGGCTAAGATGACCTATGTTCGTCTTTTATTTTCGTTGGTTGCTTTTGCTTGTTGGCCTCTTTTTCAGCTTGATGTTAAAAATGCATTTCTTCATGGTGATTTAAATGAAGAAGTTTATATGGAGCAAACACTTGGGTTTGTTGCTCAGGGGGAGTCTAGTCATGTTTGTCGTTTGAAGAAATCTTTATATGGTTTGAAGCAATTTCCTAGAGCTTGGTTTGGGAGATTTACAGAAGCGGTGCTTCAGTTTGGATTGTTTAAATGTAGTGGTGATCATTCTATGTTTTATCATATTTCAGGAGCTGGTCGAATATTTCTTGTAATTTATGTGGATGATATTATCATAACTGGAGATAATTCTGCAGGGATTGATGAATTGAAATTGCATTTGCAACAACAGTTTCAAACAAAGAATTTAGGACGACTTAGATATTTTTTTGAGTATCGAAGTGGCACAGGCAAAGAAAGGTACCCATATCTCACAACATAAATATGTTTTGGATTTGCTTAGAAAGATAGGTATGTTAAGAGCAAAACCCTTAGATACACCCATGGAAGCTGGCTCAAAATTAATGGCAAATGAAGGCGAACTATTGAATGATCCAAACGGTATCGAAAGTTTGTTGTAAAATTGAATTATCTGACTGTCACTCGACTCGATATTTCCTTTTTTGTGAGTGTTGTGAGTCAATTTATGTCTTCTCCTTGTACCTTTCATTGGGATGCTGTAGTCAGAATTTTGAGATACTTGAAGAAAACTCCAAGTCGTGGTCTTTTCTTCGGTGATCATGGTCATAGAGGAGTGGAAACATTTTTGGATGTTGATTGGGCTGGGTCTCCTACAGATAGAAGGTCTACATCGGGTTACTGCACTTTTGTGGGAGGAAACCTAGTATCTTGGAAGAGTAAGAAGCAAAATATTGTGGCTAGATCCAGTGTGGAATCAGAATACAGAGCTATGGCTCAAGCTACTTGTGAATTAATTTGGATATGTAAACTATTAGTTGAACTTGAATTCGAAGATCCTGCGCCAATGAAGCTGTGGTGTGATAATCAGGCAGCAATCCATATTGCTTCAAGTCCGGTATTCTATGAGCGTACCAAGCATATTGAAGTTGATCGTTACTTTATCCGTGAGAAGCTTCAAGCTGGAGTTATTTCTACTAATCTTGTTAGGACCAGTGAGTAATTAGCTGATATTTTCACCAAGTCTTTAGGGAGTAGTAGGGTTGAGTATATTTGTAACAATCTAGGCATGCTTGATATCTATGCTCCAGCTTGAGGGGGGTGTTACAGTGTGAGGGTTATTATGGTCATTAATACTGATAGGGTTATTATGGCCATTAACACTGATAGGGTTATTATGGTCATTAAGTATTATTAATAATAAAAAGTGTGAGACATGGAAAACCCTAATCAGTTTACATGTTCTCCTCGTTCCTTCTGTCAATTTCTACATCGCTCTCTTTTCTTCTCCTATATTAATTTCTACAGAGAAAATTTCTTGTCTACAAGAGAGAAGCAAATAAAGAAGTGGTTGGACTTATGGATTACATAGAAATTAATAATAAATACATAATATAGAATGTTTTTCTTGCAGTTCTGTTCCAGAACCAGTGGCACTGCTGTCCAAGCTGAATGATGCAGTTGGAGAGCTTGAAAGCAGAATCAATCTGCTTCTAAGCAAGGTATGTATATCTCTGTCAAAGAGGCGCATGCTAACAGATGACTTGTTTTTTGAATCTCTCTGGTATGGAATGACTTTGTTCAAGATTTCTTCAAGTTTTATCGGCAGAAATTCATTTCTCTACGACGATCACTTTGAAGGTCCCTAGGAAGGATCTCACTGAAGGGGATGAATTGTAGCTATCCAATATTTTCTGTTGTGCTTTTGGTGGAATGCTTTGGTGTCTCACTTTAAAGTCTTCTTGGCTTGGGTCTTTAATGTTTTTTATTGTTTGAGCTGTATTCCTATAATGTTTTAAGTCCATTTGGCTCGTATGCAGCATTGTTTCTTTATTACTTGCTGTCTACGGTTTGTGTTGAATGTGGAATTTGCAGCTCATATTTTCTTGTTGTTCGGCATGTGCCTTCTATTCTATGAAGGTCAAAAAGAGGGAAAGTACAGTGACAGGAGCATCGCGCTATTTGGTATGAAGCAGATTCTGCTGCTGGCCTACTGCCAAGCAATTACCTTTTATCTCCTTCTTAAGTCTGATGGACAACCAGTTCATGATCATCCTGTTATAGCTTGCCTTGTGGAGATCAAAAGCTTACTGGATAAGGTATTTAAAGAAGCTGTATGCTCTTAATTTCTATTAGTGATTTTATCTGTAAATCTGCACATGCATGCTGTGTGGCATGTCAATAAATGTCGTTGTTAACTTCCAGCCTACTTGTTAATTCCTGTAAAAAATCTCTTGGGCATGATGGGCAAAGTCACAATACACTGAACGGGTCATTGCTCTTGTCATAGTGACTATGGGTAATATGCTGCTTAAGGAGTGTGGACGTACTTAGCCTGTGTCATTTATTTATTTATTTATTTATTTTCTTATGTTTAGTGATTTGCTAAATATTGTTGTAGTTGTCTCTATTAGTATGTATGGCTCTTTGGTTCAGTCTATGCTGCTAGTTGAACATCTTTATTAAACTCTCCGTTGATTTTTACATTTCCATTTACTGAGGACTAAGAACCATTTGGTTGAGTTGTGTAAGCCATTTATTTGTGGGGTCTCCCTTTTCATTATGCTGGAATCAATTTTAACTGGCACTGGATCCTTATAAAATGACAATCTTTCTTCTGTAATCCCTGATCTTTTAGTGCATTGTAGTACTCTGAGGGTAGAAGGGGATGACTGGAAGGTTGACAGGAATGTGCGCATCTATATTCGTGCTTCAACATCTTTTGCAGTTAGCTTTTGGTTTCCTTGAGTGTTGACTAACTATACAAGTGCCCGAAGATTTTTTCTTTTTTTTTTAATTTTTTATCCTCTAGTGAGTCGTGCATATGACTGTACTACTGACTCAATGTTTGTGAGCATATTGCTGTACTGCATTGCTTGGGGTTTTGTCTACTGTCACAAATCTTAGATGCGCTACCTTTGGCAGATGAAACAACTTGATGAAAACCTTCCGTCTCACCTTGAAGAGATTCTAAAACAAAGTACTTCATAAGAAATGGCAGAAAAGTTGGCGAATGATAAAAATTTGTTGCAATCTGATAGTCTGATGAAGGTGACAATTCCATTCTACTGCTTATTGACGTTCAAGTTCAAGAGGCAAAAAATGCGTGTTTCATCTTAATCAAGATTGTATATTTGCCTTCCTATGTCTTTGGTATGAACATGAATGTTGGTTTTTCAACCTCATGAACCCATTCAGGATAATCAGAATAATGGAGAGAAACATAAACCTCAGGTGAGTCTGGCTCAATTGAAAGCGCCGGAAATGTCAGTTCCTTTCTCTCCTAGCTGCATAAAATAGATTAAATATTCTTGTATTTGATTATTGCAAAATTTGTCAGAAGGAACAATTTGGGGTGCAAAGCTTGAAGACGTTAAAGGTGAGGGCTGCCCTTGGGGAAAAATTGAGGCGCAAGAATGTTTTTAGTTCAAATGCTTCAAAAGGGGACAAAAACCAAAAGACTGCTTTAATTGCCCACACCTGCTCTTTATTTTAATTTAGGGAAAGACCACCAAAAACTCTAAATTTTGCTCAAAGTGACAAATTTATCCTTTTTTTTTTTTTTGTGACATGAAAAATTCCAAACTTTGCAAACTATGACACATTTATCCCATCAAGGGCATTTTCGTCTTATTTTTTCTTTTCTTTTTCATTATTTATTTTTCTTCTCTCTTCCCTTCGCCGGCCATGATGAAGCTGGCGGAGGGAAGCCGGCGTCCAGTGAGGGTCGCCTCGTCGGCGGAGGGAAGTCAGCATTCGGCAAGGGTCGAGTGAGGGCCTCCCTCGCTAGATTTGGCAAGGGAGGCCCTCATCCGACGCAAATGAGGGCCGCCCTCACCTGCGTCGGGTGAGGATGGCTCTCGCCCAACGTCGGCGAGGCTGCCCTCGCCGACCCAGCCAAGGGTCGCCCTCGCCCGACGCTAGTGAGGGCGGCCCTAGTCAACCCAAGCGAGGGCGACCATTGCCCGGCGCCGGTGAGGGCAGCCCTCGCCGGACGCCCGCTTCCCTCCGCCGGCTCCTTCATGGCAAGCAGAGGGAAGAGAGAAAAAAAAAAATTTGAAAAGTAAAAAGACCAAAATGCCCTATAGTTTAGGATAAATGTGTCACATGAAAAAAGTTCAAGGTTTTTTGTGTCACGAAAAAATGTTTGGGGTAAATATGTCATAGTTGGTAAACTTCGGGGTTTTTCATGTCACAAAAAAAAAAGTTTGGGATAAATTTGTCACTTTGGGCAAAGTTTGGGATTTTTGGTGGTTTTTTCCCTTTAATTTAAGGCATTTACTTAAGTTCCTTCTTCAACCGGCAGCTAGAGACCTATGCAGATTTTGATGATCATGCCACTAAAGATGTAGCATCTTGTCATGGGTTGAATAATGGGCATGCAGGATCATTGGAATTAACTAAGCTCTCCAATCTTCCGTGGGTTGAAAACAAGGGACAGAAGGTTTGGATCTAGGCATGATTATGTTCAATTTTTTTCCTTTAAGTTCAAGAGGTTATGTAATTGATCAAAATGGGTTTGCAACAACTAGACTGCCTCCTACCAAGGGGAATATATGGGTTAAAAATTCAAAATGAAAGTAAATTTCCATTCGGTGCAGTCCTTGAAGAATGTTCCTATAAGATGTTTCTGATGATTCAGGAATTAGTTGCTCTAGAACGGACAAGACTGTAAGGATAATCCAGTATAGATGGAACTAACGATGTCAGTAATATACCTAAAACATTGCAGAAGATAAAGGAAATCATCATGGGCTACAATATGTGTATATGGCTGACACATTTTAACACTTTGTTTTTACTTATTTTCATGTCATAGGATAATCTTGTAAGGATCATGTGAAGTAAAATACCTAAATATTGGGGGAAAAAATTCTACTTTCCTGTCCCTTGAAGTTTTTGAGGAACTGTTTTTTATTCTCATGATTGTATTCAGATTTCCATGTTGTCTTGTACCTCTCTCTGTCCTAGCTCTTTTTTGATTGTTGAATATGATAGATGAAAGATGATAGATTGATGTACCTTCCATTTAGATGATTGTTAACCTACAGTTATAAGTCAACCTAAGCACGATCTTTTTATGGATTTGACTTGCACTGAATTTCTACTACATTTTTAAACAAATCAAGTGAGAGTATCATATTAGTTCTGGAAGGATTCAAAGAAAGCTCTAAGTGATATTACCATATTAATCCTGAAATGAATATTATGAATGAGAAGCTTTTCATCTTGCTCCTGGAAGGTCATATCGGGCAATGATGACTTGCCAAGGAGGGATGATATCGGAGAAAGGTGGAGAAAACATGAGATTCAAGTATTGGCTGGAGCTGGAGTTAAGTCAGGATGATCTCGGTGACGAAGATGGGAATCTTGAGGCTAATGGAGGTGCTGACTCTGAGGACAGTGAATCTAAAGAGTCAGCAGATGAGTTTTATAAGCAGGTGAAGCAGCAACGAGCTGCAAAACTTGCCACTAAAGCAGAGAGATATATTCAAGGTTTGTTTTCTGTTGCTCATCCTATATGTTCCATCTTAATCTTAACATGCTCCCAGAAGAGTGATTTTAGGCACCCATTTTCATCAATCAATTACAACTTATGCTTTGAAAAGTAGATTAATAGTTATGTGTTGGGTATAGAACAAGGAGATCCTAGAAATTTCTCCGGTCATGTATGAGCTCCATGAATGTACCTATTCAAGATTTGTTTTCTTCTCCATTTTTATTTCTTGAAAATTTTTCTGACATTTGATATCAAGGGTTGAAACCTTTACTTACAAGGAACAGTCTTAACATTGAACGATCTTTTGGAATGAAGACAAATTTTTATTACCAAATATAAAGCGCCAAATAACGTGGTGCGAGTGTATAATGTGTCTTCATATAAACAAATCATTTATTTCTTTTTAAAGGATACTGAACCTTATCGTGCAGCTGGATTAAACTAAAACTTATACTTACATTTCTAAGATTTTTATTAGCTATCATGAAATAAGAAAGATGTAATCAATCTTTTTGCTACTATATCCGGTGGACTTAGCAGGAAAAGGAAAGAGAAAATTTCAAGGAGGGTGCATAACATTCTGGATCTAATTAAAAAGCAGAAACCAAATGCAGATTAAAGAAAAGGCGTGGGATAGCTACCAATGCGTCAAAATCGTTGACCTATGGCTTGCAGAATGCATGAGTTTTCTTTTTGTTTTTGTGACACATAATGGAAATATTTGGTGCCATGTTATGGTAAAATTGCTCTCAGAATGTGATCAATTTGTGGTTAGCTTTGATTCGCCTACAGGGATTTGGCAATTCCATCCTTGCCTGAAACAGTCGATGGAAAGCGCCATGTCACTTACCAGGTGAGCCTGCGTGCAAAAGTTCTGGTCAGTTGCATTAATGTTCTTAGCCACTTGGTTGCCACAGTCAAAGATTTAACTTTTGCTGTGAAAACTGTTTTGGATGGAGAAAAATAGAGGGCTGACGCGTAATCGGAAGAAACAAATGAAAAGTCCAAGGAAGAAGTATCGGGTGAGTGAAGAAAATCAGATAGTTGGATGTATAATCTCACGTCGACTTTCGATATTGTCTGGAATTTATTTATGTTCATTTCACATGCAGAGTAAGCACGAGAAGGCAGCGGTCCGATGAAAAGGGTGAGTTCGGGAGATCAGGAAGCCTTCCATACCTTATGGTGGAGAAGCATCTGGTATTAATGCAGGAATCAATTGAAGCATTAGGTTCAAGAGCTAAATGCTACTTTGCGTGGAAATCTGTCATGCGGACCTTGGATCAACCCGCCAGTGACTTGGGCGACAGGAGTATAAGTACATAGTCGAGTTTCTACGGTTGCACAAGCATCGGTTGGTGTCTTCCGGGGATGTAAGGGGCCGACTTAGGAACCCTAGAAGATACGTATTGCCCATCAGTGGCAGGCCATTTTTGTTAATATCGGAAGACTGGAGTTTTGCTAGGAGTTGAGATTGCTTTCCATGTTGAAGGCCTTGTATTATTAGCGAGAAATCTTGTCAGAATTTGGTTAATAAAGATTGTAAGATATTTTTTTCATTTATTTCTAAGAAGCCAATACTGTATGTTCAGTAAGGGATTTTTCTCTTCAGCTAGGACTGAATATTGTCAAATGAATTCGAGATAAGGATGGACTGTGTTCCAACGCGTGATCATGAATCGCGGTATACTTTTAGAACGCGAGGTGTCGTCTTTCTCGAACGCTCTGATCATAGGCCGGAAGGACACATTCCGGTGAAAGTGCTCAATGCCTGGTGATCCTTTAAAAGAGAGAATTATGGCAAGACTTGAAGCCGTTTTAAGGAGTAAAACCACAGGGATCTGAGAAAAAAGAAGAAGAGGGAACCACGGGTATATATGTAGTCCCATTCAAGAACAGAATGTATCGACGATTTTGGATTCTAAGAGATGGACTCGTTAAATTTGTCTGAACCGCGCGAAACCATCCGGTGCATCTGGGCGCACACACTTCATTCGGATCTCGCGTTTCAGGATGAGGGGCCTCCTGTCTTTCTAGTTTCCTACCAAGATAACAGCAGAGTAATTCGTACTCTGATGATTGTGATTCGATGTAGATGACGACCAAGTTTCTGGAGAAACCTCAGATAGTAGAAACAAAAGCGCAGCAGCATTCATCCTTTCTGATTTTTTTCCCCTAAAAGGCGGCCGGCCTCTGCATTTTCGATCAATCCACGCCCACTTGCCATAATTCCCATAACTTGTCTCAACTCATATTACATACAGAAACACAGAAAATCCATAGCTGGTCGTATAGACAAGAGAGAAGAAGTGAAGAGAAAGAATCATTCAGTGCAAGAAAGGATCAATTCATTTAGTAAGATAAAAGTTAAAAGGAAAACATAATTTTTTTTTTTTTTTTTTTTTGTTTTCACCTAAAATCAAGCTCTCGTAGAAAAGCCGTGCCGACTTCTTGAGACCTCGACGGAACTTGTTCTTCAAGATTGACGGAGAGCCGAGACGGACAGGAGCGAGATTAGAACTGCAGCCATGGCAACGATGGAAGTCCATCGGCAAATTCTCTCTGCTAAACCCGCCTTCCCGCAGTGGATCAACAGCAGTGAGACAAAAGCGGATGCAAAGGCGAGCATGATGGACAGCGCTAGCGATCTGAAGGTGGACGAGTCTCGCCTGAGGATCGACGTTGGAAGAAGGGCTAGGGCGTTACCGATTACAAAGGTGACCGTCACGATGAATCTACTCGTGATGGAAGCTTCATGATGATGGGGATCGATTCGGGATGAACTGGTTGGGACGCTCTGGGAGTCAGGATGAAGCGGCGTCTTCAGATCCATGGGGAAGCAAAACGAGGGGAAAGAGGAAAACCTGTTTTCTCTTGGAGGGATAAAGACCTTCCTGGTACGATCTGAGAGAGAGAAAAGAGATGAGCCTTACACCACATTAATATTCCAAAGACGCGTCCCCACCCAACCACCCACCAGGAACTTTCCACGAAAAAGCGCGTTTGTCAGAGACGACCACCCCACCTTTAGTCTAACACCCCGACGCCTCCACAACTCCCCTCCTCCACCCCAAAAGCCCAAGTCTGTTTCTCTCTCTCCATTTTTTTTTCTGTGGCGCAACTCACAGAGAGCGAGAGAGGGATGCAGATACTCGTCGGAGACATACCCATTGAGCTGCCCACTGAGGAGTCAGATGGGTTTCTCGTCGGTACTGACGAGAAGAAGTACGAGAATTGTCCTAACCTAGAAAGGCGGGAGGAGCGTCGTGTGGAGGAGCTAGAGGAGTGTCCTCGCCTAGAAGGGCAGGCGGAGCGTCGTGAGGAGGAGCTAGAAGCCTCCACCGACTCTGATATCAAACGTAAGCGGATCTCTAATAAGTTGCACGTTCATCGGTTTCCTTCATCGCATCTCCCCTTGATTTCCCCTTGATCATGGCACGTAGCCTCATTAAACAGATAGATACAGGTACAAGAACAGCACATGATTTCCCCTCTCTTTCCAACACGACTCACGAACTGTTTGGGGGGCATCTTTTCATGCTATTCTTCTCTCGATTTCGAGAGATTTTTATTTGTTTTGGGTGGGTTTAGCTTTCTCCAAATTAAGAAATAGGCCAAATCAATAAACAGATGACATATTGTGAGATTCGATCAAATAAGCGAAACTCTTGTCAATTTAGTCTTTCATCAGTTTAGATCTGAGTTTCCACGGGAAATCCACTTATAGGTAGTTTTGGGGATGGGGGATCCAAGGCCAGAAGGACTTAGTAGTCTTTTTCAAAAGAAACGTTTCTCTAGAGTTGGGGACGAGGCCATGGTCCTCTTCGCCTGCGGCCAGGCCCTAGGGAGCTGGCCTTGCCCGCGGCCACCTCCGCCTCGCCCACATCTAAGAGAGGCCGGACAATGGCCACGACTCTCACCGGCCATAGAGGGAAAAAAGGCAAAAAATGGAACATCAGAAAATTAAAGAATTGATAAGGGTGGTTTGGGAGAAAATAAATGATTTAATTCTAGTTTCAGCATCCCCAAAAGCCAGATTGGGGACCTCTAGGGCTTTCAACTTTTTAAGATAGGTGTTTAGGCTAAAGACATCGAGCTTTAGGTCTTCAAAGCTTCTTGGGAAAGTGGAATCAAAGGTATAATTTTTTTCAAAGAGAAGTTTCTTGATAAAAGTCATGAATCCATTGCATTCTGGATACAAGATTAAGAATATTAAATGAATTTTTTAATTAATTAACTTTCAACTGCATGAACTTCTTGTCCGACCTGTGCAATTATATATGTTCGTAATCCTTTAGTCTTTCATCATTTACAAAATTGATTCTACTAAAAGTATGATTGTGACATCACATCAATTGTGTGATATCGACATATAAAATACTTTTTCGATCATATGCTCAAGTGTTGATGATATACATACAATTTTTGCAAATTCACTAATTCTCTGTCATATCTAAATATTCCAACGCCCAAGATAGGGTTTGAAGAAGGGTAATTTGGTAATATGCCCTTCAAAACTCTAGAAAGTCATAAAGGTGAAGATTGTATCGTCATTCCCAGAAATTATACCCTCCTAATACGATATTAGTTCAATTGGACGACCTGACCTTCAACATCTTCTATCTTCCATGTCCAATCCATTTCAGAGCTACCCATCCGTTTGCCGGATTCACTTCTTCTTCAAATTTTCGGCCGCTTGTCCCCGGAGTCCTTCTGCCACTTGTCCCCGGTCTTGTGGAAAGACGCCTGTGTACGCGCTGAGGATATTAATAGCTACTTCCCTGGATGCATTTATGAGTGCAAAAACTGTGGCCGACAATCCCGTACGCTTCAAGCACTCAGAGGATGCAATGGATCCATTCTGATTAAGCTGCAACGGATGATGGATGGTCATGGATCCAGGATGAACAGCTTGCCGGCGAGAGCAAGACCAGACTGTCTCCCCTGGCCCCATTCCTGTGATCCGACTCAGAAGGTTTCTCCAGTCGAAGGCAGAAGCAGAATGCGTGGTGAGTTCGATTATCTTACCACGCTCGATTATCTTGCTCCTGTAGACAGAGCTATCGATACTGTTGAAGAGGGAGAAATATGTCACCTGCAAGCAAGAGATTACAGGTCCCTCTGGCTCCATGGGAATGATTTTGGCGAAGGAACAAGCAGAATGTACAGTCCCATCTCTCACGGCGCATATCCAAGTGGCAAGTCGCATGGTCTTAATCATGAACATGCCAGATCCATCCCGCTGCAAGGCGGGAGGCTGTCCTTGGATGGAACGGCCAAGTTGACTGAAAGCCATTCCAATTGCGAAACCTGGGACCCGCATTTCCCTCAAGCCCGCAGAGGCCACGGACCCAATCACCTTGAGCTGACACTGATCATAGGTGATGACGAATCCGGATTGAATAGAGGGAAAGCAAGACCACCCACGTCCCCCAAGTACGATGGGCCAACTACATCGAATGTTTCTAGCGAAGGCATGAGCACGATGCTCAATCCCGGCTCTAGCAGCGAGGTCATTGTTCTTGCTCGTGAAGAAGGTGATATCGAGATAGGAGGCACGCCTTTCTTGGATCAGGTTCAGGGTGGGCAGGCACCGATGTTCTGGGGAGATTCCTCGTCCCATGGTTCTGCTCATGAAAACAGGGATATGGAGATGGGAGGCACGCACACCTCAGATCATCTTCCTGGTGAGTCAGGATCTGTGGATATCTGTCCCTATCATGTTGCTCGTGAAGACAACTGGGAGAGATTGACCACCATGGTAGATCCGTTGCTCGCCGTGATCTTTCAGGGTGTTTGTTCCCTTCTGGCTTACAAAAGTAGCGATGGTTTGCTTGCTAGGAACGTGCTGTTTTATGTCCTTGTGTTTGATTGCATGCTTGGCTTCTTATTTGTTCTTGGAGGCAAATGGTTCCGCTGTGCCAAAATGAAAGCGATCGGATTGCTGGCTGCGGCACTGGGCTTTCTGATGACCATGGCCTTGGTCATCATCTACAAAATTGGATGAGCTAACTCGGAAGACCGCGGTCTCTCTCTTTTCGGAAAATGAAGCACGAGTCTCAGTCCCATCTATGTGGTGGATTTCATGATTTACTTTTTATCTATTTTTCTTCAGAAAATGGAGCATGAGTCTCCAGACCCCACGTATTTGTTTTTTCAGAAAATGGAGGATGAGTCTCCGGAACCCACGTATTTGGTGGATTTCATGATTTACTTTTTTTTTCTTTACAATTCCCCTCGGCTTCTCTATTAGATGTTCGCTGAGTCTCCAGTATTTAGTTTCACTTTCACGCTAGTTTTTCTGCAATGATTCACAATACGCAAAAGGAATTTATGAAAATTTTCTCTGGCCGTCTATTATGTTAAGCCATCCAAAAGTTTGTATTAATATATACAGTTGATCGGTGATGCTTGTGCCATAAAATAAATCGTGTGAGCATTGGAGTTTCAAAGAGAAGTATTGTTAATATGAGGTTTTGACGCGGTAATTATAAAAAATTCTTAAATTTATGGGGTGTGATGGTTAATATAGTCAATTTTTTTTTCTTATTTCATCAATTTAGTCATAAATCTTTTAATAATTTGTACGTATAAGCTTTTTAACAAATTTTATTTGGAATTCACTTATCTGTGTGCTGACTGTTTTTATGTGTTGACACCTAAATTTTGGTAACCTATTTTATCATTGATCACATTAAAAAATTAGGGATCAACCACGACTCCTAAGCAAAAATATAAGTTAATTGCATGGATATTAGGAGCATTATCATAACAATGAGTCCACATAAAGTTGCATTGCATGGATCTCGTGCGAAATTCGGAAGTGGACATTCAATATTGCGGACAAGGAGGGAGCCCACTCACGTACGAACTTCAAAAAATTGGCTTGGGCACCAAAAAATCCAAAGGGTTGACCAATGTTTCTGCTGAGGAAGATAACGAAGAAAAATGAAATTTGGAGATACTAAATGTATATTCTCTTCACACATATCTATAGCAGTATATTTGGTTTGTCTTGAATAGATTTGAAGCAAAGAGGGCAATTGAATAATTCGGCAAAGTGCAAGAGGTGTGGGAATCGTGAAATAAGATAATAATAAATTATGCTTCCCACAATTCAAGATAAATTCGTGCCGATAGAATATGAAGGAGAAGCAAGGCGACGACAAAATATCGCCCACTCTGATTGTTATTTCCAATTCGGTAACGCAAGGAAATATATTGAGGGAAACACAGGATCCGCATGCAAGAGGTAATGGAGGAAATGTGAATTTCAACGATTCTCTTTCTTATGCAAATCTCCTCTTTTGCAATACGAGGTAGGCAGTATAAAAGGGAAGGCCACAGAATTGAACAAAAAAATTTCGGGCGACAATACATTAAAAACACGGCACATTGAGAGAGAGGAAAAGGGAGGAGAAGTCGGTCGTCTTTCTTCCCCAGAGGACCGCGACTGGCCTCCTCCATCTCCACAGCCCGACGTTGTGTTCTTGCTGCGAGCTTCACACCGACACTGCTGAGTCTTGCTGCCGGTCCACTACTTGTGCCGCTGCCACAAGCCCGAATAGCTGCCGCTCGTGATCCACCTCCCTGGCTGGGGACGATCGAGATTGCTGCCCCACCGCACTGCTGCTCTGATCGTCATCCCGAGCCTTGTCCGTGACGAGTTATTGCTTGGTGATCCTTGCTGAGCTTCCATCCACGCCAGCCTCGAGTAAGACGCTGCTGCTTTCAGTCCGTGTCGCTCCTTCCAGTGCCAACGTGGGCGACGTTGCTGCTGTCACTTATCTAGGGCGTCCTTACTACTTGTGCTGATCCGAGAAGACCCGTATTGTGACGACTGAGTTGCCCGTGACCTTGCACCAGGAAAATTGTAGCTGCTCCATCCTCCCGTCGACGGCGTTGCTAGTCTCGCGTCACACCGAAAGCCTCTTGGCGCTCTTCGCATTAAATTTTTTGTGCCTCTGCAGGTTAAGAGGAGAACTTCAAACGGTGGTAAAAAAAAAGCTCCAGTGGAGGTTATATTAAAATATAGTAAGGCAATCTGAAGAGGGGACGTCTGGCAAACAGGAAAGTCCACTTGAAGACTTTCAGTTGTGTCCGACAAAATCAACGCAGCCCTCACTGAGCCAAGAGCCCTTTCCACGTCGAGTGCCGCGAGCGATTCCCAAAACGTTATCGTGAGCCAACTATCGTGAAGCAAAGTTGATCGTGACTCCTACGATCTGATACCTAGACCCGTTAAACGGGTGGGTCGGGTCGGGTTTGGGTCGGGTCATAAATGGTCCAATCCAAATCGACCCATTTAACCCGTTTATGACCCATTTATTACGGTAAGCAAAATTTTTAACCCATACTCAACCCGTACCCGACTCATACCCGACCCATTTAACGAAATCTAAAAAGTTTATATATATATTTTAAAATGATATTGCTAAAATGGTTTTATACAACACAAATTTAATGGATAATTTTTAAAATTTTTAAAATAATTATTTAAAAAAATTGAATTTTAATTATTTTTTATTTTTAAAAATTAATTTTTTAATTATTTTTATTTTAAAGAATATAATATTTAATTTTCTTTTTCTTTTTTTTTTTTTCTTCTTCTTTCGGCCGCCCGCCGGCCAGCGAGCCTCAAGCTCGCCCGCTCGCCGACGCCGGCGAGCTCAAGGCTCGCCAGATCCGGGCGAGCTCGAGCCGCCGACGTCGGCGAGCTCGAGTCTCTAGAATCCGTGAGCTCGAGCTCGCCGACGCCGGCGAGCTCGAGTCTCGCCAGCGTCGGGCGAGCTCGAGCTCGCCCCTCGCCGGATCCGGCGGCTCGAGCCTCGCCGGACGTCGGCCGAGGCCTCCGCTCGCGGTCCGGGGCGAGCTCGAGGCTCGCCGGCGTGGCGAGGCCTCCGCCTCGCCGGTCGGCGAGCTCGAGCCGCTCGACGCCGCTCGCCTGGCCGGTCGCCGGCCATCGCCGTGCTTTGGCGACCGAGAGGAAGAAGAAAGAAAAAAATAAGAAAAAAAAAAAATAAAAAAAAAAAAAAATAAAAAATAAAAATAAAAATAAAAAATAATTATAATTTCGGTTTTTATAAAAAAAAAATTATAAATTTAAAGAGGGAGAGAGATGGTGGGATTTTGAGTGAAAATAAATAGGTTCATTTTTAATGGGTTGATAAATGGGTCATAAATGAGTCAACTCTCTAATTCATTTAAAACCCATATATCTTAGTCTTGACCCATTAAAACCTATTATGGGTGCTTTATGAAAGAAAGCTTGACCCATTAATGACCTATTTAACCATAAATGAGTCTATAAATGGGTTATGCAACCCATTTAACACCTCTACTGATATCCATCCAAACTAGGAAACAACAATCAAGGTAGGTAAAATTCCCATCTAAATTAATTCTTGAATATTTCGTTTGCTCAATTGAGGTATTGCATTCTTGATTAAACCCCGAATGATGTTATCTTGTTCCATGTTTCCCGAATAGTCTTTCAAATTGGGAAATCTTCCTAATTTCGCAACGTACATATGATTGAAGGTCCGATTTCACGCTTGAAATACGACCCGCAATAAATACTGGAAAAATCACTAATCCGATCTCACGCTCGAGATACGATTCGTGATTTTATTTATGTGAAATTGGCCAACCCAATCTCATGCGCGAGATATGGTTCATCAATTTGGGTATCAATATTGCTTGATTTGTTGTGGTGTTAATTAAATTAGTTTTCTTTAAAAAAAAATCAAAAAAGGGTAGTTTTAGGGTTTGCATGCTCAAAATAGGAATTTTATTTCGAATTTTCAAAAATCAAAAATTAATTTAGGTTGCTAGTTCTTCTTCTTTTTTTAATTTGGATTGCATGTTTAATTATTTGGCAATTATTAATTTCGAAATTAAAAAAATAAAAAAAGGAAAAAAATCATCATGCATATGTCATGTAGTTAGGACATATTTTGCACGTCATTGCATATTAGGGTAAAATTGCACTTAGTTTAATTTTAGATAATATTTTTCTTAATTGATTATGTTTTAGGTATTTTCTTAAATAGATTGCATTTTAGGATTATTTGGGTTAAGATAATATTTTAGTTTAAATTAGGATTTGGCTCAACCTAATTCCTAATGCAAATTGAATAGAATCTTAATCTAGTTAGATAATTTTCACATTTTTTTCTAATTCCGAATTTCATGAAAAATACAAAAATGTCTTAGAATAAATTAGTTCCATTTTCTAGGATAGATTGCATTTTTAGGAAAAATAAAATGTCATGTAAATGTCATATAGGATTAGATTCATGAAATGCACGTCATTTAGAAATTGTTATTAGGTTCATTTAATTAGAAATTGTCTTTCATTAGAATTAGGTCATTTAGTTATATTGCATTGCATAGAGCATGATTCTCATTAATTAAATAAAAAAAAAAGAAATTGCATGTTAATTAGGAATCATATCTAGGACTGTTTATATGAATTCTAATCTAACAACGCAAATGATTTCGTTGCTACGAAGTAAGTCTTGCAATTTATTTACTGTTTTACTTGGGTGTTAAATCGGTGGTTTGCGTACCCACATGATTGCCTCACATGTTAAGGAAATAGATTTAAAATTAATTTAAGCTGCCTGCAAAAGCATTTTTGAAAAATAAAAGAGAAATGTACCGAAAGGGCTTTAGAGAAATCTAGCGTAACCAAATCCCCGAACTCATAAATCTCTGGTTCATAGGAATAAAAATAGATTTCCCGTTACTTTACTTAGGTATCTAATTGACCTACCGTAAACTGATTAGTGGCAACTCCAAGTTAAAAATCAATTGCATGTTAAAAAATTGAACATAAGTCGTGAATTGGTATGGGCTTGGAGAGCCTAAGTTAAGTCTAAGCTTAACAATCTATTAGCCAAATTTTAAGTGGTTCACATCCCGAAATTTTAGGTCGCAACATTATGGCATAGTTAGCGTTAACGTAAATGTTTTTAATTTTTTTAAAATTTTTTTGAATTTTTAATAATTTTTAACAAATTTTTTATTATTCCTTTTTTCTCTCTTTTTTTTTTTTTTTTTTTTTCTAATTGTGGTAGCTCTCACCAGCCCACAATTGGAAAAATAAAAAGAGAAAAGAAAATACAAAAATACAAAAATAAAGATACAATAAATCGAATATATCCAATTTATTTGTTTCTGAAAAGAAAAGACCCAATTTTTTTTTTTTTAAACGGCTTTGGCTCCTCCATCATCCAAACGCACCCTTCATGCGACAGCGGAGGAAGATTAACGGCGCATCATTTTGTTTGGTTTTTCTTTTATAGCTATCAAGGATTTTTTAGGCATCTTCTTTTTCCTTTTCTTTCCTTATTTGATCCAATTCTTTGAGGCCATTTCGCATTTCTACCACATCGGTTTTGTCTTGTCTAATGGGAGCTTCTATAAGGGCAGCAAAGATATACGTATTCTAAGATGGAAGAGGAAGCGAATGCTCAATCCACAATGTAATTGGAAATGAATTGAAATGATTGAATCTTCCTTCTTCAAGGAATTGGATTTGCCTTTTGAGTTTTTTTATTTCCGCCTTAGGGTTCTCGAGATGATGATATCTCAAATATTGTCCAGATTCCAAGGCATGAAGCCTTTTCTGGAAATCCGAAAGCATTTTTTTGTTGTTGCTGTGGTTTCATCATATTTTCGAAGATCTTGTTATACATCCACAATTTTGGAGTCAATTGTTTTAAACGCATTGTTGTGTGCTAAAAGAGTCTCCGATTGCCAATTCAGAACGACTTCCACAATATGAATCCTTTTTTGTCTTTGATGTTCTTCCATATTAGTGGGGGTAGGTACTTTTGGAGTATGTCGATATCTCCCTTGTGGATCGATGAATTCTTCTAGGGTAGGGAACGAAAGTTTCGAACCTTCTCGAGTAAGAGGAGGAAATTTTGCCTCTTGGAACATAACAATGGAAGAATTAAGTGGTACCTCTTATGGAGCTTTAGGTGAGTAAGAGTTCATTTTTGCCCACTTCAAGATTGACTTATAGAACAGGGAAATAGCTGATTTTTTGTGAGAAGGGGGTGGTGTTGGTGGCAAGGCTGGGAATGTGGAAGGTGGCTCTATGAACTTTGGTGGTGAAGTTGGAGCATAAGAAACCACAAATTGGAATTTATAACTTTCACCAAGAGTATCAACTAAGGAATCTCCATTTAAGTACCTTTGGTACATAGTGTCCTTTGGCTTCTTGGGTTTCCGATGGGGTTGCATTTAGGTCCATTCATGGTATCAGAGCCATGGTTTCGTTTGTAATAAGATATGTTCCATGTGCTCAGTAGGTGAATCTAGTGTTGAGAAGATCTCTTTACATTATGACTGAACCCGAGATACTAGAAGCTCCGGTTATTCTTACTTCATCCCCATCCTCCTCAACTCTTTCAGATTTTCACGTGTCAAATGTTTTTAAGATCGACTATTTTTATGAAGTCTCTCTTAATCATGAAACCAAAATCTTTGAAACTCAACTCCCTCTTATGAACCCTTATTATGCTTTTGCTAAACTTACTTCATCAATTTCTCCCATCTACTCTATATGACAACTCATCCGCCAAACCCCAAAGGAAGTAAAAGAGTACGTCTAGTCCTCCAAGTTCGGTCAACATCCCATTCCAGCCATATTTTGTTACTCTTCAAATTCTATCAGAATTTCCCAAGCAGTAGACCCAATAAGGATACTCTCATGTCCATTATAGAGTCGTTCATCTTACTCTCACCTTTCACGGTCGTAAAGGCTTGCTAGTCGTGGTTAGAATAACCTTATTGGATACTCGGTTTTTAGAATACTAGCATGCATGTATTGACACTATCCAAACCACTTTAAATGCTGGAATAGTCTTTGTAACATTATATCCAAACTTCGATATTACTCTTTCAAACCCCCAGCTACTCTCATTTCTAAAAGTTTAGATCCAGCTCACTAGAGCTCCCCAGACCGTTGACTCTATTGCAGCAACATTGCATTACCAAATGGTTTATCAAGTGCAGAACCATGCTCTTGATTTGAATTTCCAAAATGGGAATGAAGATGCTCTATTTATCTCTATGCAGAATGACCAAGACCATCACCACGATCCAACGCCTCGACAAGAGCTTGAAGGTCGAGAAGCACATGAACAAGCCACAACAAAAGCTGGCATCCATGGAGAAGCCGAAAGAAGAGTTGGATCCTCCTCCAACTCCAACTCGCAACATGCCGATCCAAGTACTCTTCCCCGAGGTCGAGTGCTTGCTGCGTGCCATGCCCAAGCCGAAGTTGGAGCCATATGGTCCACAGTTCGAAAAACTCCGAACCAAGCAAAATCGAAACAAGAGGGCTTGTGCTTGTGCCAAGAAGACCGTTCTTCTAGTCATGAGCGACAAGGGTGTCGCTCGAATGAGTGGGGGAGAATGTCACAATCAAGAGGTTTCTATGGCTAAAGGATCATGCATCTTCGAGGAGGACCTCCCAAGATCACCATGGTTTCCCACAAAAGAGCTTCCGGAACGTTCCAAAGGCGGGCGATATAGTAATTAAGTTGAAGTCTAGAACTCTCTTGCCATTAGTGTCAGTAGTTGGTAGGTTGGACGGTACAATCTCGTCCGTTGGATGAAATCTCGATCAATGATTATAATCAAAGGGATTCTAGTATAAGAAGAGGTGCCCTCCTCCTCATTTGGATCCATTCAACCATTCTGCAATCAAAGGCTCATTTCTTTCTTTGAAAACTCTTTCTCTAGAAACTTTCTCTCTCTACGATCTAGGTGAGCGAGTGAGTGAGTGAGCGATCGATCCAAATAAGGCTTGACTTAGGCATCCCAAGAACCTAAGTCACCGCACGATCACGATCCTAATCGATCGACCTATGACACATGTCTCCTAGTCTACCTTGTAAAGAGTGCATGTTTTTAATTTTTTTTTCTACAATAACCGATGGCACAGGCTTAACGCCTTTGACCTAACACGTGCCCCCACACATGCATGTCTCCTAACATGTATTGGATGTTGCTAGCCTGACCGTCCTACTGTCGTTTTGAGAGGACGTTCAAAGGCCAACCACAAAATATTTTGAAGGGAACTAATAAACCGGTTCAATTTTGACTCATATATATATATATATAAGCTCAAATTGAGAGACAAAAATATCAATAGAGAACCCACATAACTAATTTTCTTAAATATGAAGAAAAAAAGTAAATTTGATAAAATTAGAAAATATTATCACTTACTAAAAAAAAAGATCATTAATATCATTATATAAATATATTAAATTTAAAAGATGAAACAACACTTAAAATGTTGACTTTGTAACTACTAACAAAATCATTGTGCAATGAAATGACTTCTTATTCATTTCACTCAAATTAAATTACTCTAGAAAGGACTCTCCAATTGTCTAAAATTAAAATCACTTAAAATCAATAATATCGATTATGCATAAAACAATTGAAGTAAAGAAAAAATCAAGATAAAAATAATGAATTAGTAGAGAAGATGTACATGGATCTAAGATATTACAAAATCAATTTTAAGATCACATAAATCAAAGCTAAAATTTAAAAAAAAAGAAAAAAGAAAAAGAAAACGATTCTCGGTTGATTTTCTTTGGCCGAAGAATAATATATACTATTTTAAAAATTGCAATTGAGTTTTTCATATATTTCTTATTATTTGGATAGTATCACTTTGATTTGTTTCTTTAAATAAGACAAGAAAATAATTTTTTATATGGAAAATGCATTATCATTGCCTAGGCTTGCGTGACCTTAGGCATCGCCTAAATCGCTTGAACTAGGCAAACGTTGGCCTGAGTCACGCGACCTTAAACGAGGCTGTCCAATGGCTATTTTGGCTAACGGCAGATAACCTCCATAAAGAAATATTTGAAACTTTTTAAAAAAAATTAGCAAAAGTCATTTACAAACTGTAATTTTTACTAAACGACAGTTAAGTTAAAATTATTTTCCAATGCATTTTAATATCACAATTTACTAGATATTATTTATATTTTAAAAAATTCATTAACTCAAAAATATTTGCACTTTTCTAAAGTCGAATCAAACGGAGCTAAAAGAAGTTCTCACTTTGTCGCAACATAAAAATATCAAATGCAAGGTAACGCTTTACATTGGCTCAAGTCAAATTAAACACCAAATTTTCCCTACTCCAGAGAATGCCGCTCGGAAGAAATTTGTCAACTTTGGAGCTTTTTAAGAAAATTGGGCCGGACAAATGAAAATATGATTAATAATTTAATTTGGAGCAATTATGGTCTAACCTATATTTTCCATGTACTCCTGATTGTATCTTGATTGAGTACGCTAATTTCAAAATAATGGTTTGTCTTCCATCGATATTAAATTATTTGTTAAACTCAGAATCATTTCTTTAATATAAGAAGTTACAATTAAATAGTGAAATAATGAAGGGGTAATATAGAGGAGGTGCCTTGGCGAAAGAGGAACCCACCCAACATTTCCAACCAAGCAAATTGGCAAGAAATAGCACCCAAGCTCTGACAATGCTCTCTCTGCAATAGCTTTCGTTATATATAGATTTATAGACCAAGACACATGGGAACAAGACTCATTTGCCAAATCAGTAGATTCTAAGTGACTGGAAATTTTTTTGCTATTTCACAGATATGGCACTGCTGAAATTCGAACATTATTTGAAAAAAGTTCCTAGTTTCATACAATATTACCCCTCATCCCAATGAATTTAGAGAACAGTAAATAGAGAGCAAAGAAGTGTTCTGATCGTCCCCTCAAAATTATGTCTTCCAATCTTCACTCAAAAGCCTAATATTCCAGCATCATTGGAGTAGCTCCACTCCAGGGGAAATGCCAGAAGGCACTCCGCTGCTGCTTTTCCCTATGGCCGCTTTGTTATGTGAGGGAAATTAAACCAGTGACCAAGATTCTAGACATGGAACTCCCACTAAGTATAATATCAGGAATCACTCGAGGCAGAACCAGCCTCCGCAGCTTTTCTCTCTTTGTTTCTCCCTTTTCTTCTTGTTTCTCAGAGCATTCTTGCTCAGTGTTCTGTTATCAAATATCAACCAGCATTGTGAGTTAGGGGCCACAATTGGCTAAAGGACGATGTAGCAATGAATGAAACATGTAACAGAAAACTTACTCCGAAGAGCTCTCTCCAAACAGCTGCACGACATAAGCAAAGGAAATCAGACTTTCATAGACAAAAGTTAAAATCAAACAGTACAATAACCCCTAACACTTCCCCCCCCGAGAAAAAAAAATTATAGGAAGAAGTAGAACTACTGAGTTCCACACTTGACTTCAATAGGGGAAGAGTAGAACAAGAACAAGAAGATTGCACTTTAGTTTTAATTCCTTCATAATGTCTCAGCTGACTGCAACTGCATGATAAACATTTCGTGCTAAATCAAATTAACAGTCAATCTGACATGGAGAGGACTATGATGGCTTCAACTGTAGCTAAAATGGAGGTAGTAAGGCTAGGCATTTTTTACATGAGCCAAAAATGTCTAGCAGCACATTCAAACTGAGCATAAGAAAGGATATAAAATCATACAGATGATAGTACTAGCAAAACATGTGCAGTAGCCTTGCCCGTCTTATGCCTTTCAATCTTACTTGAGTTTAAATGTAACAAATCCTGCATGAGTTCCACAAAGTTTCGTTCCGCTTTTTCCTAATAGAAATGGAGATAATCTCTTAATAGTGTTGCAACATCTCATTGCAGATAATTCAAATGAGGGAGAACCATTAGAGTCAAACAACCATCTTGTGAAACTACAGCCAGACCATGAGCCAGAATAACAAAAGTGAGCCTTAAATAACAATTTCTAAGTTTTAAAGCAAATTCCACCTGAATGTTCCGTATAAACAGCCAACTAGTTCAGACGATGCTATTACTGGACTAATAGAAAAACCAATTATCAGGCAAGCATCCCACATTGCTATGGTATAGATTGAACATGTTATAAATATTTGATCATCACCTCCGCCTGGACAGCAGCTGCATTCTTAGCATGTGGTGGACGATAGGCAGCAGGTTTCTGCGCAGGCATGTTGGTAGAAGTTACATTTGCAGAATTTTGAGATGATTTTGCTGTTTGTCCTGTTTAAGTGGCAAAAGTTCTTCAGCAGATCCTAAAATATACATAGCTCTAGAAAGGAGTGTCTTCTTTAGCACTCTGATTACCAAAACAAATCAACGCCTTGTGGTTTTCGTTCTTCCACCTTTAGAGAGTCAACAAACTTTACCAGTTCAGCAACTTCACAAAATCTCTCGGGTGATTCTGGTTTCCATTCAACCTGTGCAAGTTGTTAGCCATTTCTATTCCACCAAGGATTGGGCTGATTTAATACAATTCATACGAGATCATGCAGAGAAGACTAACCTGGTATAACTTGTCAAACATCTTCTTAAAGAATAGTGATCCATTATGGTGGAAAATTTTAATACTACCACAAGAAAGATAAATCAATCAAAAGACAAAAAATACATTCCCATGACACTATCTCACCAAAACTAGCAGCACATTACTTAGTGGCGCTTAACGGATTATCGTATCGTTGGGCACTAGATAAGGTCTCACATCTCTCCTAGGACAATCCAAAATGTAGGATGAGCAAGAATATTTTTAACTATCAAGTAGTTTGACCGACACTAATACCAGAGGTAGAAGGTATAATAATCAAAACATACATTGAATTGAACCGTTTGCTCAATGAAAAAGATTTGCCAAACACACCTTGTTTAAACTATGAATGGTTCTTTAGACTAAAATTATACAACTTATAATTTGCTATCGATGATAATCCCACTATTTATTCAACCACTAAAGCTATCCAAAGTTCTTACCAAGTACAACAGAACTCATTCCCATAAGACCAAGAGGACAAATTACTATCATGTTGTACCCACATAGTAAGTCGACTGATCTGTTGATGACACAACATCTAGATATAAAGAAGAACCAACATACCAATTGTCAATTTGTAGTCTTGGAGCTGTTGTGGCAGTCATGAAATAGCAGCCATTTGGAGACCACTCACTGGTCACAGAGCATTCAGCTTTTGTTGTTCCCAGCCGTTTCTTCTCCCTGTAATCCCAAAATGCCTAGAAATTCAAAAAAGTAACTGCTTATGATGAGGAAGCATGCTTAGTTGGACACAGACCACAGTTGCAGGAGCTACGTTAAAGTGAAAGTAAATGGAGAAAATAAAATCTAGAAAGCTACAATCACTGCTTTTTTATATGGGATACAGTCATTAAGAATGAAGAAACTTCAATAAGTAGTAAGTGTGCTGATATTGGTTATTTTCAGTACCATTCATAACATAACCATCAAATTAAAATAGTAAAAGGCCTCATCTATCTCTCTTCAGATGGCATCAACTGATGACGAGAGTGATTAAA
Organism: Eucalyptus grandis; assembly: GCF_016545825.1. NCBI lineage: Eukaryota > Viridiplantae > Streptophyta > Magnoliopsida > Myrtales > Myrtaceae > Eucalyptus > Eucalyptus grandis. Next base: position 916,514 of record NC_052619.1, on the reverse strand, counting down.
TGAAAGCTTCTCTTGCTCTAACAGAAGAGATGCTTCCTGCAGCCCAAATTTCTTGCTACACCATCTGCGTTGAGCCCTCTAAGCTTTACCAATAATAACGCAGATTCTATAACATTATTGGCTCAGTTATGTCAAAAATACTAAACTTTGCCCCTCCTTCAAGTTTTCGGCCATCATATTTCTTCCAAATGCTCTCAATCTACTAAGTTGACTTCATAAGGGGCCTGAGCCCACAGGCCAGACTAGCTTCTACTCATCAGTAAATCAGCAGAACTTTAAAAGCTTCACTTTCCTTTATCATGAGACATATTATGGTGTTCCAACTTCTCGGTCTACAAATACTAACCAACCAAGAGTCCAATCCCAATAACCTCACACACTATTAGAAGTACTAATGTGGGAAAACTGTTTTCCAAATGCAAACAATGCTCTTGCAGAAAAGCAACAGATTTCCTAACCTTCCTTAAACGAGCTTATCAACATATTTTTTCTTTTTAAAAGGAAAACAAAAAACCATACTCGGATCCTTCCGACAATACAAAGCCGCAGTGCCTACATGAATTTGCAAGAATAGTTGTAAACAATTGAAGACACACATGAGTAACGGCAAAAGGGCAGAACAATAAATAAGGAAAACCTGTCTATTGGTTTCCTCAATAAAAGAACGACCAACAGGGATAGAACCCAAAAGTAGGGTGTTGAGGAAGAAACCTTCATCCCCAGTACTAATAAAAGGGAATATACGAAATTGTCACTTCAGCTGAAAAATAATTCTGAAACAAAAAAATTCGAAAAGGAAAGCAATAGTGAAAAAGAAAATAGCCTACCATGTCACCAGGTAAGTTACCAAAACCTGCCAAACATATAACTGTAAACCAGTGAATTAAGGGTAGCAATGCAGCTGACTCTCATCCAAACAAACCATCTCCCCAAAAAAAAAAAAAACAAAAAAAAAAAAACACCAAAAAAAAACCAAAAATATATATAATATAAAATAAACAACCCAAAAAAGCCACTCTAATAATAATGGAAAAGGATAAAGAAAGTAAAAAAAGAAAATAATTGACCAGAATGGAAAACTAGATTCAGTATCAACTCATAGCAAATAATGTTTCACAAGGATACACTTCCCTTTGGATTCCATCTGATGATATTATAAGGGCCTGTTCCAAGCTCAAGAAGTGGATTGCACTTCTTGTCAAAAATGGTTGCCTTAGCAGGCATGACTAGATCAGATCAAGGAAAAGTCAAAATGAAAGCTAACAGTTGCAACGACAAAGTTCCAATAATGCATGAGAAGTGATGCCTACATGTCTAATGTAGATAATGAAGTGTCAATACAAGAAACTTCTGAACCATAACACAACAAATTTAGAGTTAATCACAATTTACCAAACTTCATATTAGTTGAGCATCCTAATCTTCTATCACAGGCCAAAGATCCAACTGAGATCAAACGGCCTAGTACCTTCTAGAGCTCAAATTAACTACTAAAGAGTAAGAACAATCATTGCAAAGTTCCACCAGCTGAATAACACTAGCAGAGATCCTTGAGGATACAATCTTAATAAGAAGATGGATGTTTGTCCATCATACTCCCATGTGATAAATGAGATGATACTAGTTGAAAACAGTGAAGGATACAGCCATGAACAACAGCAAACTCTGAACCAGAGTATGACCATTGAACATCATGAATAGGTCCCTCTTTACCTGATAAAGCACCAAAACTGCAAAAGATAAGTTTCAAGAAAATAATTACATAGGCAGTTTTAGTAAGAAAACAAATAAAGACTTGCGAAGAGGCACAAGCCCTTCATGAGTCCCATCTATTGTCAGGTAGTTTAACTTCAATTCCCCATAGTAACTCCGGTTGGTTTTATCAACATCAGACTGCACCACAACCAGAAGTCCAGTAGACCCATAATTCTAGTGCAGCTGCACGGACGAGCAGCGGAAGAAACTTCGCCGCGCAACAGGTTGACTCTGCGGATCCTCCCTACACACAAATATTTGGACACTGGTAGGGACACCCTATATACCACAATTATCTTATCAAGGTCAAGTTACTTGATATACATAAAGGACCATTCGTATATAATAACAAAGGACAAAACTTTCTACAAACCTACTTTTAAGCACCAAACTCATTTCTCTCCAGACAAGAAGGAAACGCCATTCAAAATTATAAAACCCGCATGCTTTAAAGCAGTAATGGCTGACCGTAAAACACACTAAACGTTAGGTCGCTGCAAATAAAGACTATTTTTCTCTACAGTACATGGTGCGTACATGGTGCTAAACATGGATCTTCCTAAGTCATCATGCTCTTTGCAATCATGTAATACAAGTGATCTCTGTATTCATTCAACATCAAAAGGAGCAGTTAAAAGCACCTGTGTCATCCTTTGAGAATCCGAATCTCTACTAGTTATTCGAATCAGCAGCAGATACCAAACCAACCAATCTAAGAGTTTGTTATTAAAAGGTTCCAGGTCATAAAGTCAGCTTGAAACTAATGTCTAATAAAAAAGGAATGCAACTAGACATTATAGCTACTTATACTGTTCATCACATTGTTGTCTGCTCTGGCCTGGTCATAGAACTTTTCGTGAGTTGGCACATTAGTCAAGGTTATGAACTAGTCCCTTACTAATTCAAGATAGCCATGAAACACAAACCTTAGATTCTGGAACAAATGCTGCAATGTGGGACCCCGGAGTTTTAGAGAGCTCAACTGCAGCAACTCCAGGAACTCTCAGCCTATATTTGAAACCTTTTGAAAAGTCACAACCATCAAAAAATTGTATCTCATTTGTCGCAAGTCGACACGCAACAGCTTCATCAGAACTAAATCGGATGGAGGGCCTGGAGAGCAGCACACAAACCATTAAGTGGTGAAAATATGGAGAGGCAATGCACATAAATGAGGAAAATTAATGGTGCAATGCTATATAATGCGTACACGCTATCATGAGTAATCTATCATTGACCAACTGATGATCCTGAATAATATCATGTACCATGTCGTTTTAGTTATGTTCTTCTGGAGTAGCTGATAAACAGACTCCCCAGACTCAACTTTCCACAAGATCACATTCTTCTTCTGTGGCGTTGAGGATTTCTGGAAAGTCTGGAGATAAGTCCCGCACGGGGACAATGCTGCCGTGGCCAAATTGGGGATCTCGAAATTCCTGATTTCCTTGAAGTTGCTGCAGTCATACACGCCAACCATGGAGTTGGACCTTATCACCATCAGCCTGGACCCATCTGCGCTGAACACGGTGCTTGTGCACGGAGTCCTCTCAAGCTTGACACTGGGTTGACCATTAGCGAATGGGAGTCCATTCCACAGAGAGAACCCTCCGGTTCGCGAACTAGAAAGCAAGTTGTACCAACACAAGTCAAGTTCGAATCATCAAGTCACAGGACGAGCATCAAGATAGAGACTTTTCAGTACCTAAAATATGCAGAGGTGGGGAAGAAGCCGTAGTTGCCATCAGGAAGATTGCAACAACGAACAATATATCAAGGCAAAGATGCCCAGCTGATGATTGGAAAGAAAACTCTGCAAAGACACAGGATTTGGTTTTAAGAAGTAAAGATTGAAGCTTCTTCATTTACAGACTTACAAGGCAAAGAACCGAACCAAAAACCAAAACCATGAACCAGGCCTTGCCCTCACCCACTACACTAACACTCGGAATTAATTCAGCACAAGATTAAGCAATCAGTAAACTGCCCGACGAAGGGAACAGCAAGGCACGCGATGAAAATTCTATCGGAGAAGCGAATACGGAAGGAAAAACTTGAGGGCCTTCCGAATTGACTGCATCAATGCGTTAAATGAAGGACGATGCGGAACCTCCGCGACCAGCTCACAAGGTGAGGTTACTGCCTGATCAACAACCGAGGCCGACAATTCACGCGAGAGAGAGAGAAAGGACCTGAAGTGTCGGGCTTCGGACGTGGACTGAAGCTCGGAGTGTCGAGGAAGAGCCGCCGAACGACGACGGCGGAGGGAACGCTGCGCGGCGCTGGAAGTTCGATCGGTCGAAGCGTTGCCAAGTACGACGGGGAAGAAGAAGGACATTTTTCTCTGTGTCTCCCTTTTCGGAGCTGTCTGGAATCGGATTAAGCCCAAGAGGGAAAGCCCATGGTGTGTTGCGTCGGAGTTGGACTTGACACATGGGCCTCCAAATGAATTTCCCCTTTGTTCTCTATTTCTTTTCTTTGTTTTCTCTTTCTGGTTGTGAGCTGCCCTTCTTTAACTAGAGAAAATTGAAAAAAAAAAAAAAAATCTACATTTCGGAAAGGGTTAAGTTCATTAAAAATGCCCAACTGGCACCGTGCGATACATTTGCTGCCAAACTAATTTTTGTTAGACCGAAAATGCTAAACTTGTACTCTTGATCTAAATCTACATTTTATTAAAATGCCTACGTGTCCACACACGTGAAATTTTCCACATTGATTATGACATTCTCACTATAAAATCTGCCTTGCAATCGTCTACCAAGTGTGTTGAAACATATGGATGTTAACAGGATAATGAATGGAATGCTAACGGAGGTAAAATTTAGATCAGGAATTTTGTAAAACAAAAATTAATTTGGGAAAATATATCGTGTGGTTTCTATTTCGTACATTCTTTTTAGACGAAAATTTATTTGACGTAAATATGTCATAAGTGTGTTATTTATGAATTTATTGGTAAAAACCCTTTCAAAAATTATGCTTCTCAATATCTGAATTAAGGCTCTACATTTTTGCACTTTTTTTTTTGGTCGAAGTGAGAATGGTTTGATTGATACTAAGTAGGTGGAATACAAATATTAGGAAAATCAACACATAAGATAAGAAAGAGTTCGTGCGGGGGATTAGTAACCCAATTACCCAAAGCAAGGAACCGGAGCTGTGTGATTTTGCAATCCAGTCCGCGGCTCGGTTGGACTCGCGCGGTTCAAATTGCAAGAGGACATCCTTCATTTGGCCCAGCAGCTTGCGGTAGTCCAGACAAAGGGCCGCGAGGCCCATGGAGTTTTGTGCGGCCCGGTAATTGACCGAACAGCCAAGAAGGGGGCCGCTAGATACGTAGAAGATGGCTTCGGTTCGTGCGGGTGAAAGTGGTTCTCTGTAATGTGCTCTCTTCTCCTTCAACCACTCGAGCGAATGCCGGATAGCTAGGGTTTCGGCCATGTGAGCCGATTGAGCTCGGATTTTCTGCACAAAACCAGCGGTGCACACCCCATCAGCTCCTCTACAAATGCTAGCGATGGATCCCTCCGATCCGCTCCCGCCATGAGCAATCCACGTTGATCTTCCACGCGTCCAAATCTAGAGGTACCCATGAGTATCGTTCCGAGGTAAGCGCTGTCCTTTGTGGTTGCCACTTCTCGAATAGTTGTTGAGCTAGGCGAGCTTCACTAATTATCTTGTTTTGTTCTATTTTCCGTCCTTGAAAGATTAGGCTGTTTCGTGCTTTCCATATGTACCACAGAGTGGTTGCGAAGGTCGCCTTTTGACTTGCTGAGATGCCGGAGAAGAGGTAGTTGCATACCCACTGATCTATTCTTGTAACTGATGTCGGGGATGTGCTGATTTGATCACTGAAGTTCAACCATATTGCGTTTATCCACTGGCACAGGATAAATAGGTGCTCGGAGGACTCTGGATGTTTGCGACAGAAAGGGCAAGTAGGCTCAGGTAAGATTTTCCTCCGGCACAGGTTGAGTCTTGTAGGAAGGCCTTCAGTACATAAGCTCCACATGAAGTGCTTGATTCTGGGATTAGTATGTAGGTGCCATATTTCCTTCCATAGTCTGTTGGGGACTTGAAAAGAAGATGATGGCTGATTCTCTGTGTTTGTTATGGTTGCTGCTCGTAGTCTATGGTATCCATGTTTGATTTTGTAGTTCCCCGAGTGATGCCCTATCCATATTAAGTGGTCAAGTCTGGTGTTTATACTGAGTGTCGTTTGCTGGATCTCCTCTGAAATGTTACTGTCAAAAAGCTCATTAATGAGTTGATTTTTCCATGTGCGCGAGTGTGGCTCGATAATATCTGCAACTAGCTTTGGGTCATTTTGATTCGCCGGTCCTCCAATTTTGCCTGACATGAGCCAACGATCTTCTCTTAAGTTTATAGATTTGCCATCCCCAATCTCCCATTTCAAATCAGGTTCAAGAGCATCTCGGCCAAGTAGAAGGCTTTGCCAAACCCATGATGGTCTGGCACCCTTAGTAGCAGTCCATAGGCTACCATTAGGGAAGTAGAGTCCTTTAAACATTCTGCTCCATAAGGCTTCTGGAGTTTGATGGAGTCTCCAGGTTTGTTTTCCCAGCATTGCCCTATTTAGTTCCATTAAATCTCTGAATCCCAATCCACCTTGGTCCTTTCTCATCTTTAAGACATCCCAACTCTTCCAGTGAACACCTCTCTGTGCTGCATTCTTTCGCCACCAAAAATCTGAAATTTTCCTTTCAATCGCTCGACAAATGGATAGGGGTATTTTGAATATATTCATGGCATATTGGGGAAGAGCCTGAACAACCATTTTTATTAGTACTTCTTTCCCCGCCTTTGAAATTAACTGCTCCTTCCAACCCTCAAGTTTTCTATCCACCCATGCCATGATCCAATTGAACATCTGTTTTTTTGTTGGACCCCAATCGGATGGTATCCCCAAGTATTTTCCAGTCTTTTCTAAGATAGGAACCCTCAATTCCGATGCTATGTTTCTTTTTAAAACCTGTGGACAGCTTTCCCCAAAGAACACCCCAGATTTGTTACGATTAACTGACTGGCCTGTCGCAAAGCAATAGCAATTCAGTAAGTTTGCAAGATTCTGAGCTTCTCTAAATGTTCCATCCATAAAGAAAATAGCATCATCCGCGAAAAATAAATGGGAAAGAGTGGGGCAGTGAGGGTTTAATTTGATACCTTTTAGGCTATCACCACTAACAACATTTTGCACCATGTGGGAGAGGACATTGGCCAAAAGTATGAACAGATAAGGTGAGAGCGGATCGCCTTGTCGTATACCTCTCGATGGAATAAAGGTTTCCCCTGCTTCACCATTGCTTAAAATTCCAAATTAGGCTGAGGAGATGCAAAATCTGATCAGCTGCACCCATCTATCACTGAAACCCATCTTCTTCATGCAATCACATAGAAAGTCCCACTCTACTCTATCGTATGCTTTATGCATATCTAGTTTCAGCACAGCCTGGAATTTTCTTCGCCTTTTTCTAACTCGTAGTTGATGGATAACTTCTTGGACTATAAAGATGTTATCTTGTATCTGTCGATTGCTAACAAAAGCGCTTTGTTCAGGAGAAATAATAAGATGGAGCCAAGGTTTGAGTCGATTCGCCATGACTTTTGTGATAATTTTATAGCTGAAGTTGCACAAGCTGATAGGCCTGAATTCTGATATGCTTTCAGGATTTGCCACCTTGGGGATGAGTGTAATATGGGTTAGGTTTAGTTCCGGATCAAAGGTTCCTTCTCTGAAAAAAGAGTTTACAAGCTGAAATATGTCTTCATGAATGATATGCCGCTGACTTTGATAGAATAGGCCACTTAAACCATTCGGTCCTGGGGCTTTAGTTGCCCCCATTTGAAAAACAACCTCGCTGCACTTCTTCCTTTGTGACTCGGTCTTATGAGCGCCTCATTCATTTCTCTGCTACCATGCTGGGACATTGCTCTAAGACTCGGCGATAGTGTCGGTGCCCCCATTGGTATAGATTCTTGTAGTAGGTTGTGACGTGTTGTTTGATAACTCGAGGCTTGCGGCTCCACACATTCTCATCAAGTTTGAGCATGTTGATTTTGTTTCTTTGTCGCCTCGAATGGTCGTTGCATGGAAAAATTTCGAGTTCCGATCACCCCACTTCAGCCAATTAATTCCAGATCTAATGCCCCAATACATTTCTTCTTGGCGCCAAAATGTGCCAATTTTCTCAGTTAAATTATAGTATTCCTCTCCCATATTTGTCTGGTCTACTCTATTCATTATCTGGATGAGCTGGTTTCTAAACTCATCAATCTGTTTGGATGCATTTCTAAAAGATCTTCTACTCCACTTTCTCAAATCTTGAGTTACTTGCTTTGTTTTCCTTACCAGGTTTTGGTGCTGCCCATGTACTGCCTTCCAAACCTGATCTACTACAGCTGCACACTTAGGATGATCTACCCAGTAAGGTTCAAATCTGAATAATTTTTGTCTTTTCGGTACCACTGAATTTAAACAAAGCATTAGAGGACCATGATCAGAACCTATTGCTGGATAGACAAAGGCTTCATCATTAGGAAATAAGAGCCTCCATTCTAGGTTGCAAAATACTCGATCAAGTCTCTTCTTGACTAATTCCTCGCCTTCCCTGTTATTAGTCCACGTAAATGCACACCCCTTACTTTCAATGTCTATTAACGAACATGAATCAAACAAATTCTCGAAAGGCTGTCATTCGGAATCTCTCCACTGATCTTCGACCCACCTTCTCCCAATGGTATAAAACCTCATTGAAATCTCCTATGCATAGCCAAGGTTGTGAAGTGTTTCCATTTCTTGCTCTAAGAAAGTTCCAAAGAGACTCTTTCTTGGAAATTTGTTGACGCGTGTAGCATCGAAATCTTCATTTTAGTTCCATTTCCAGCATTTGTGCATGAAATTTCAATCATCTCGTGGCAGCTATACTCGATAGAGATATGCACCGACTCATCCCATAAGATTACTAGTCCTCCCGCAATGCCGATAGGGTTAATAGCAAACATAGAAGTAAATCTTAGTCTTTTTTTGATATTTTCCACCACCTGGTATTGATTCTTTGTCTCCATAAGAAAAACCAGATTAGGTCTCTCACAAGCCACTAAGGCTCGTAGGTGCTGGACTGTCAAGGGAGAGCCTAGACCTTGACAGTTCCAGCTTAACATTTTCATGGCTCCTTTGGTGGCTTATTAGGGCTAGCCACCAAAGCCCCTACATATTCACCTTCCCATACTTGAATTGGTGTTTCCATAAGTTGGTCCAAATCCACTAGAGCTGTCAGTGAAACCCTCTTCTCATAGGGAGCAAACCGTTTCAATTTTTTGGGTGTTGGTTTTGTTGGACCAAGTTTCACTACCCCCTGAGTCGCTACACCCTCATCCTGTATTTGATATGTCTTTAGAAAATCTGAAGGCTGCTATGTCCTTTTCCCTTTCTTTTGTGCAATAAGCTCTGCTGAATCTAGTTCTTCTGGTATTGTTTGTGTCTCAGGTTGATAAAGCACAAGGGCTTGACTCTCATCACATGAACTTTTCCTGTTTGATACATCACAAGAGGGGATAACAGGGGTTTCAGGAACCATTTCATCTTTTATCAAGGTAAAATCGATGTCACCGTAGAAGGTATTCCAGCAAGGGCTAAGAGTTTTCACCTCTGCCTTTAACCAAGAATCATAGTGGCCTGGTTTGTCCTGTGGAAGTCCAGATTCTTCATAGGGATATGTCGGACAATAGTTAGCATAGTGGCCTATATAACCGCAGGAATAGAAAAAGTGTGGGAGTCTCTCATATTTAAAGTCAATCCACCAGTTGCGATCTCCCACGTGAATGATTGTGCCAGTTCTAAGGGGCTGCATTAGATTCAGCTTCACTTTTGCTTTGCCTATCTTTCGAGAATCATTGTTCCGAGCATCAATTCTAACATCCTCTACCTCTCCCAATTTTCCAGCAATCTTGCTAATACACGGCTCCGACATTGCAGCCCTTGGAAGCCCTATCAAGTGCACCCAGAACAAGCAGGATTTGAATTCATAACAATGCTCGGGAACGGCAGGGTCTCCTTCTTGTAAGACTAGCAAATTACTGGCAAAAGACTAAGGGCCTGTTTGAATACTCTCTTCTTATCTATCTCCGATTTGAATATGAAAACAAAGAAACCCTGTTCTATCACCTCACATCTGACTTCTTCTACCTTCCATGCCTTTTTTATTGTAGCCCAGAATGCTGGAAAGTTAACATTTGGCTTCGAAAACAATTTTCCATATAATAGATGCTCACCAGCCATTTGGTTTGCCTCAGGGATGTGATTATTCAACTCCGTAATATCATCCGCAGCCCAGAGATCTCCCATGTGTTTACTGTGAGAGGGTCAACAAGCGGAGCTGGTTTTCATAGCTGCCCTCCATCGCTCCCAGACTTTCTAGAGAGAGGTTTTCGTTGACAACAAGGTGGGGTTCCGAAGATGGGTGGATTTTGGTTTAGAGGATGGATTTGTAGGGAATGAAGGGAGCTCTGTAGATTACATGAGCATTTACTGATAGATCTGGGTTATGACAAGTTTTTGCATCGCGAGGGTTCAATAGAAATCTACATTATGCAATATCTAATTCTTGATTTTCATAGCATTTCTTCTGCGGGCGTTGCATATATGAAATGGTAAAACATAGGTTTTTTCTGGGTCTTAAAATGTTAATTTTCAATATTGAGGGTGCAAAGTGCTCAAAGTTGATAATGTCCTTTTCTCTTGAAAGAAAAGGCGAAGATTATAATTGTACAAAAATCTTTTAAGCTCCTTTTATTTTATAGAAAATGAATGATATAAAAACATTTTTTAAAAAATGATTGTATATATCACTTACAAAAATGAATAAACAAAAAACATTTTCATCATTTACGAAAATATTTAAACATAAATTGTTCCCAATGATAAAAAGTATTTTTTTATTAACTAATTAATTTTAAGCAATATAAGGAGAAAATTGTCTAAAAAGTTCTAAATCTATTGTACTTTTTTAATTTAATCCTAATTTTTTTTTTTAATTTTGTCAATGGAGTCCTAAATCTTTTCACATTTTATCAATTGAGTTCATCCAGCCAATTTTAACTAAAAATTATTAATGTGGACAGCCGACACTAACCACTTTTTAAATAATATTTTAATGATATTTTAACTTTTTTCTATGATTTTTATGATTTTTTTTACGGGGTTAGATAGCTAGCGAAAGCGGGCGCATGACACCCTTGCCTAGCCAAATCTAACGAGGGTGTTGAGGCCCTCATGATTCTAGGCGACGGTTCACATGCCCTTGCTTTTGCCAACCTGGGCCATTCCAACTCTTGCCTAAAGCTAGTGAGGGCTATAACACTCTCGCCCAAGGGTCCGTGAGGGTCAACCGGCAACCCTCATCAGCCTTAACTAAAAAAATGTAATATATATATTTAAAAAAATTTATTAAAAATTACCATGTCAGCAATTTTTCAATTAAAGGCTAGATAGACTTAATTGGTAAAAGGTGGAAATGACTCAATGACAAAATTGGAAAGCTTAGGATTAAATTGGCGAAAGTATGATAGGTTTAGGACTTTTTGAACAATTTTCCCGCAATACAAGTGATTATTTTTAGGAAAAATATTTTTAAAATTATTCATTTTTAGTGAGTTGCATTAAAACAATCCATTTCTTTATTGACAATATAATTCGGTTCACCATCTATAAGTTGGAATAGATTCATGTCTCAATGACCCAACAACTGAAAACATTCGTCTCCCTCTACTTTAACAATTAAATATGAAGAAACCAAATCTTAGGATCTTATAAGGACACTAGGACCCCACTAGAGAAAATCAATTCCACGATTCAAGCAAAGCCTCTTTTTGGGGGACGGCGTCGGTCAGTGTTGAGTGTTGAGTGTTGATGCGTCTTCATCTTTTTTTTTGTTTCTTTCCTCTTTCTTTCTAGAATCTTCTTTGGAATTATTCTTTCCACATCTCTCACGCCCAACAGCCTTAATACTTACGTAATCTCTACGACTAAACACACGAATGATAATTATTGTGTTTAAATGATTTTCGAGATTAGGATAAGACGCGTAAGATGAAGACTTGTTTTATTTTATTTTATTTTATTTTTTTAAAGAAAGAAATGCGTCGAGGAAGGGAGGAGCCCCTGGCGGTTTCACCATAAGGCTTCCATACAACCCCATCCGTGCCATGGCTTCTGCTTTTGACACAAACCTGCCCCATACACCCCCATCCGCGCCATCTCCTTCCATGGTGATTTTTTTTGGATGAAATCACTTCAGAGCCTCCTCAGCCTGATTCTAGGCACCCCGGCCTTCTTTCTGGCCACCGCCACTCGAAATGGTCTGTTCCAAGAGGGAGGCCTGTTGTTTGACCCTTCTAGGTGATGGGTTTTTTAATTGTGATGATGGGCCTAAGTAGACCCGTCCGCCCATGTTGGGTCTAAGAACCCGGCCCGCAAGTTAAGGGCCCATGGAGGAAGGGTTGTGTCTTTTGGGGGAACATTTTTATATTGAAGAGATGCGTCCTTTGGAGGAGACGCTTCAAGGGAAAGTAAAAAAGGAAAAGGAACGTACGTACATGAAGACGCTTTCTCCCCCTCCAGACAACATAAGACAACATAACGTTCCAAGAAAAAAGAACGTACGTCTTTTTCAGAGTTTTTTGCCCCAAATAGCAATAGCATGCTGCTCGGTAGAACGGGATCATGATTCTTCCTCAAACTTCAACGTTGGTGTTTAATCTGTGGACAATAAGGTACACTCGATTCCGTGGTGTATCTTTGATCGGTGATACATGTGATTCCTGGGCTTATCTTCTGCATTCGTTTTAGGAGTTCGATTGTGTATCGGATCAGTTTTAGGGAATCAGTTATTCCCAACATTGGTATCAAAACCATCGTTCATGTTTCCCAACCCCTTTTCATGTTTATGAATTGTTTTTGATTGAATTTTCGTGAAACACTGCCATCGGCCAATCGGGGATGGAAAACTCCCGACACCCATGTATTGTTCACCCCATTTTTTTTTTCTGTAAATCAAAATTCGTTTCTAATAATGTAGGGTCAAAGGTCTCGTCGATACGAGAAAAACGAGTGGTGAATCGCCGTCGGGGGCCACCAAACGTGTTGCCACGCATGGTCGAAACGAATGGGGGTCATCGGCGCGTGCGACGCATGCGCGCGATCGTTGGCGCGTGCGGCACGCATCGATTGACATCATCGTGACATCAGCCGCGCACGTGTGTGGCACGTGTCGGTCAGTTCATTCGACCCGGCCCATCCGGCTCGACCGGCCCGACCGGTCCGACCGGCGCGTCTGGCCCGGCGGATCCAACCCGTTGACCTCGACCCGTCTGACCGTTGACCGTCATCAGGACCTAGGATGATAGAGGTAAAGTAGACAATATAAGTTGCCCGTTCATTCTTTAGTTTCTTTGATTATTATTAGAACTGGATTCTAATTGAAGGACTTGTCTTTTTTAGAAGAAATGTTTCTCCACAGACAGCACCATGCATTTGTAGCCCATGAGAATGTTGAACATACCGTTATTGATATTCTTGAGGAGGGAGAAATGTGCGCGGAAGGCTACGTCCATCGCTTGGATCGAACGTAGCAACTTCATAGCAAGCTGAAATGGACGATCCTAGGAGATTCATTGTGGGATGTGATCGTTGAGGGAAGTTTTGCTCTTGTGGGTCTGAAGACGAGCAACGCTTCTCCTATTAACGACGCACTAATTCCCGTCATTGCAATTGTTTATTCGATTGGGTTTTTAGCTGCTATTGGAGGCAAACTGCGTGATAGCTCAATAATAAGAGGAATTGGATCGGTGGCCGTAGTGCTTGGCTTTCTCCTGACCATGATTTTACTCCTAGGTGCCTGGGTTTCTGATTTTAATCTTCTTGTATAGGCGGTGCTACGTTGATCTTATTAATCTTCTTGTATGGCCCTAATGTTCTTGTATAGCCCGGTGCCGATTTATGTGGCCCTCGGTGCTGCCTCGGTGATTTTATTAGTGATCTTATTAATCTTCTTGTATAGCTCGGTGTCGATTTATGTGGCCCTCGGTGTTGTCTCGGTGATCTTATTAGTGTTCTTATTAATCTTCTTGTATAGCCTGGTGCCGATTTATGTGACCCTCCACGCTGCCTTAGTGATCTTATTAGTGATCTTATTAATCTTCTTGTATAGCCCGGTGCCGATTTATGTGGCCCTCGGTGCTGCCTCGATGATTTTATTAGTGATCTTATTAATCTTTTTGTTAGCCCGGTGCCGATTTATGCAGCCCTTGGTGCTACCTCGGTGATCTTATGGTCCTGCTGGGACTCGATTAAAAAAAAATATAATAAATGGTTTCAAGACTCCCCAGCTACATGTCAAGTGCATCTCTGTTCCCAAGAGTGCCCACTTTTTAATTACTAGAATTTTTATTAACTTGCCCAGAATATGAGCATTCACACTAGTGAAAATACCCTCTCCCTCTTGCGCTCTCTCCCCCTCTCTCTCTCTCGCTGGCCCCTCATGCAAGTGTCTACTCTAAGCCTTCAAGAATCCCACATTGAACAATTACTCAAAGAGCATTTGAAAGATTACCAATAAAAATGAAGCCAGACGGTGGTAATACTATATAATTTGGCCTTCTAGCAAAAGCGATGGGGAAAGGTAAATGAGTAAGGGGTGGGTTAATGCTCGCTCAAGTAGTTTGAAGAATTTTCGCATAAAAGTTGGTTGGCTCAATTGGGCCGTCCGGGAACTGAATCGAACAGGTTCCTCCGGTCGATTCTCGGTTTCTGCTTTTTTCGGTCCGATCTGTTTCCCAATTCTGAGATGGGAACTAGACCAACCGGGAACTCCATGTGCCATGTGGGAACCCGACTAGGAACTGGATTCAAAGGTCTGTCCGTGTTACGAAACATCAGCGTGGAAAGTACGAAGGGCGACAGCAAGCGGTGATTCTCGCGTGGGCCCAAACCATGTGGCTAAACTTTGAACTAAGCGTCCTCTCTCCTCTCCTCCCTCTCGTCTCTCCCCTCACTCTACACGCTCTCTCTCTCTCTCTCTCTCTCTCTCTCTCTCTCTCTCTCTTTCTTCGCTGCCTCCTCTCTCTTCCACCGAGCTCTCTTTGACCGATGAACCACCGTGTCGCCTCTCCAGCTCCGGCATCGCTTGCGCTCGCAGCCGAGTTGCCTCTCTCTTCCTCGTTGGCAAGAATCTCTCCGGCTGTTGGATATTTCAATAATATTTTGAAATATTTACAATAATAAATTTGATAATAGTTATGAACGCATTGAAGATCATCATTATTTTTTATGGTCACATAACGGTTTTTTAACGGTCATACAACGGCTTTTCAATCATTTTATAATGTTTAATTTATTTCTCAAAAAAATTCTTCATTATTTTACAATGGCTCTTTTAACGGCTTTATTTTGTCTGAATATAAAATCTCATAAGACAATCTTAAAATATACACTAAATGAAACAGAGAATATTTTTTCCTTTTGAAATCTTTAATTTCCTTGCTGAGTTATACACAATGTTGTTTCTATTCTTTCTAATATTCAGTGCGGAATATAGAAGAAGGTCTGTTGTATCTTGGGAGGATAGCCGTCAGAAGCCTATCGCACCGAGTTTCGCTCTCCAAGGGGCGGAATTATCCTTAAAGACAATGGTTACGCTTGCACGCCTAAGACAAATTTATTTGTTCTCATCATTTTTTTTTCCTACAATCTTAAGGATAAGTCCCATGGAGCATCAAGTTGATACTGCTGATGCCTCAATCTCCACCAATCCAGTTGCACTACCACCACTACCACATATGTCATATGCCAAACCATTCCCCGACATATCAAAGATCAAAGTTTTCAATGGCAACAATTTTAGAAAGTGGGAAGAAAGGGTTTTCTCTATCCTAGATGTGCACGGTGTGGCTTTCGCACTTATGGAAGTCGAACCAACTAATAACAAGCTTCGAGATCAATGGATACACGCTAATAAGGTATGTAGGCACGCAATTATTAGTACTCTTTCTAATGAATTGTTTGATGTCTATTGTCCGTACAAGGAGGTGAAACAAATATGGGACTCCATGACTGCAAAGTACACTGCAAAAGATGTGGGCAGACAAAAATTTGTAATCGGAAATTATTATCGATGGGAAATGTCCGATGATAAGGAGATCAAGACACAAATCAATGAATATCACAAGTTAGTGAAGAACTTGAAGGCTGAAAACATCAATTTACAATAAGAATTTCTTGCGGGCCTGCTGATTGAAAAGTTGCATGAGTCTTGGAATAACCACAAGCAACAACTCAAGCACAAGGACAAGCAATTGTCACTAGCCGATCTGATCGAGCATATTATCATTGAGGATATAACTCGCAAGGAAATCAAAGCTGCCAAAGCTAAGGAAATTGCTACCAGAGCAAATTTAGTGCAAGGCAAATTTCAACATCGCCAAAATAGGTATTATAACAAAAAACCTAATTACAAACCCAAGGTTGCTCATCCCACCTTAAAAAAGAAAGGCTCTTGCTTTGTCTATAGAAAACCAGGTCATCATGTAGCGCACTGCAGAAAAAGGATAATGGGAAATGACAATCCTGCTAAACCAAAAGTCAATTTGGTTAAAGCAAATGACAATTGTTGCGGTTATTTTCCAGGCCAACATTGTAGCCAATGTGAAAGAGTGGGTGGTAAACTCAAGTGCTACCAGGCATATTTGTGCAAACAAAATGCATTTTCCTCCTACACGCCAATAGGGGAAGGAGAATAAGTTATTTATTTTGGCGACTCAAGAACGGCTCAAGTTCTTGGGAAAGGAAATGTTCTTCTCAAACTCACATCTGGCAAGACTTTGGCCCTAAATGATGTATTACATGTCCCTAATATAAGGGCAAACCTGATCTCAGTAGCGCTTTTAAGAAAGGTTGGGGTGAAAGTGTCATTCAAATCTAATAAAATTGTAATGACAACAAATAACGTCTTTGTAGGAAAGGGTTATTGTAATCAATGACTTTTTGTTCTTAACGTTTCCAATGTTATCAATGAAAATGCTACTACTTTCGCTTACTTGGTTGAATCTATTGATTTATGGCATGGTAAATTAGGTCATGTTAGTATTTCTTATATTAGGAAAATGTAAAAATAAGGTTTAATTTCTAGAATTAAAAACCCATGTTTTAATAAATGTATAATATGTGCCGAAACAAAATTAACAAAAAAGCCTTGTATTTCTATAAATAGAGAATCAGATTTGTTGAGTTTAATTCATACCGATCTAGGAGATTTAAAGCAAATTATGACTAAATGAGGTAAAAAATATTACGTGATCTTCATTGATGATTATTCTAGATTTACTAAAATTTATTTGCTTAGGCATAAAGATGAAACTTTTGATATGTTCCTTTTGTATAAAGCTGAGGTAGAAAACCAATTGAATAAAATGATATAAAGAATTAGATCGGATAGAGGTGGAGAATATGTATTGCTTAACAAATTTTGTGAAAATGAAGGAATAATTCATGAAACTACACCTCTTTATTCCCTTGAATCTAATGGCATAACTAAAAGGAAAAATAGGATTTTGAAAGAGATGATGAATTCTATACTTGTTAGTTCTAATGCTCCAAATAATTTATGGGGTGAAGCTATTTTTATTTGTATGTCACATCCAAAATAGAATACCTCATAAGAAAACAGGTAAAACACCCTATGAATTTTGGAAAGGTTATTGTCCTAATTTAAAATATTTGAAAGTGTGGGGGTGTCTTGCTAAGGTTATGCTTCCTAATTCTAAGAAAAGGAAAATAGGCTCTAAATCATCCGACTGCATGTTTATTGGTTATGCTGAACATAGTGTTACATATAGATTTCTTGTATTAAAAAGTGACGTGCTTGATAATAATACTATAGTTGAGACAAAAAATGCAGAATTTTTTGAGCATATTTTTCCATTAAGTGTTGATATTATTTCTCATGCACCTCTTCATAAAAACGTTTTCGAAAACTCAAATGATGAATTGAAAATGAGCAAAAGAATAAGGAAAGAAACTTCTTTTGGGAATGATTTTTATACTTATCTTATTGATAATGATCATTTGACTTATTCTGAAGCAATATCTTCCTTAGAAAGCAATTTTTGGAAAGAAACTATAGAAATCGAGATTGATTCTATCTTTCAAAATCAAACTTGGAAATTAGTTGATTTACTACTCGATGTAAAACCGATCGGTTGTAAATGGATTTTTAAAAGAAAATATAATTCTAATGGTTCTATTAATAAATATAAAGCAAGATTAGTTGCAAAGGTTTTACTCAAAAATAAAATGTTGATTATTTTGACATTTTTGCTCAAGTTACAAGAATTTCATGAATTTGTGTTTTAATTGCCTTGACTTCTATTTACAAACTTATTGTTCACAAAATGGATGTTAAAACAACATTTTTAAATGGTGATTTGGAAAAGGAAATTTACATGGTGCAACCTAAAGGCTGTATTTTCTTGGCCAAGAAAACAAAGTTTGTAAACTTGTTAAATCCTTATACGGTTTAAAGCAAGCACCAAAGCAATTGTTTGAGAAATTTGATGATGTTCTAGTTAATAATAGTTTTTTCTCTATTGTAGTAGATAAATGTGTATACACAAAAACTGTTGATGGTGAATCTATAATTATTTTTTTTTATGCCCAAAGAACCCCATATAGCTGGCAGCCGGCGGGTAAACCCTGGGGGCGATGCTAGCGGATGACTCACCACCCCGACGTTGCACTTAAAATCCCGTGTGTCCTGTGGGATTTGAACCCCTCCATCCTAGGTAGACTTCATGGGGGCTCTTATCCAGCTAGGCCACCGCAGGCGGTGGCGTGAATCTATAATTATTAGTTTATATGTTGATGACATACTTATTTTTGGTACATGTATTGATGTAGTGAATGAAACAAAATGTTTTTTGACTTTTAAATTCGATATGAAGGACATGGGGAAGTTAATATTATTTTGGGTGTTAGAATCATAAAGAGTGATAGTGGCCTAATGCTTACTCAAGCGCATTATGTGGAGAGGCTACTTAAAAAATATGATCACTTTGATGTCAAACCTATGAATACTCCTTATAATTCTAATATCCAATTAATGAAAAATAAAGGAGATGGTGTGGCTCAGTCTAAGTATGCTCAAATTATTGGGAGTTTGATGCATTTGATGAATTTTACTCGACTCGATATAGCTTATGCTGTATGTAGATGGAGCAGATATACACAAAATTCTAATGATGATCATTAGACTGCTTTGAGCAGATTAATGAAATATTTAAGAGGAACCATGGATTATGGTATTTTATATAGTGGATTTCCCCACTGTATTAAAAGGATACAGTGATGCTAATTGGATTTCAGATTCATATGAGACAAAATCCACTAGTGAATATGTGTTCACCCTTGGTGGAGGTACTATAACTTGGAAGTCAACCAAACAAACAATAATTGCTAAATCCATCATGTAATCAGAGTTTGTGGTTCTAGAATTGGCTGGCAATGAGGCTAAGTAGTTAAGGAACCTCTTAGCGGATATTCCTTTGGGAATGAAACCTACACCTTCTGTGTCTATGCACGGTGATTGTCAAGCGGCAATAACCATTATAAAGAATAGAACTTTCAATGGTAAAAATACACATCTGATTGAGACATGATGTAGTAAAGCGGCTACTTAAAGATGGAATTATATCCATCAATTTTGTAAAGTCAGAAGTGAATTTGGCTGATCCTCTAACTAAACCTGTGGGAAGAAAATTAATTTATGACACATCAAGGGGAATGAGACTTAAGCCAATTGAGGAAAAGTAACAGTGATGGTAACCCAACCTATGTGATTGGCGATCCCATAAATTAGATTTACAAGTCACTTGTTGTTTTAGTGATGCACTATTAAAAATTATTATCCATCATAAGATAAGAATTGTGCAAAACTGCAAGGAAAAAAGAGGTTGAGCTAAGCTCTTAATGAAATTCCATAGCCATTATTAGTGGTGTATTAAGCTGCAGAATATACTTGATGGAATCACCTATATGAGTGTGGAGTGGAGCCGCTCCTATGAGAATTTTTGGCGAAAATCTCTAAAACACTTATGAATAAAACCAAGCACGCGCATGGCCTATTAGCACAAAACCGTGTGGAACAACAAAGTTTGTGGGAGTGCAATATGATTGATGAAAATTATAATTCACAAAAAAAAAAAAAAAAAAATTGATTCATAGAAGTTTCAAACTTCACTAATAATTTCGTGAATTACATTTCATTTTTTATAGGGCTGGTTCATAGCCTAACAAGCACCAATTTCAATGCATTACACTCCAATAACCCAGCATCATATTAATTTTTTTTATTTTCAAAATCTTTTGAAATATGTGAGGGATTGTTGGATATTTATATAATATTTTGAAATATTTACAATAATAACTTCGATAATAGTTATGACCGCATTGAAGACCATCATTATTTTTAACGGTCACATAACGGTTTTTTAACGGGCATACAACGGTTTTTCGACCGTTTTGTAACGTTTAATTTATTTCTCAAAAAAATCCTTCATTATTTTACAACGGCTCTTTTAATGGCTCTATTTTGTCTGAATATAAAATCTCATAAGACAATCTTAAAATATACACTAAATGAAACAAAAAATATTCTTTCATTTTGAAATCTTTCATTTCCTTGTTGGGTTATACACAACGTTGTTTCTATTCCTTCTAATATTCAGTGTGGAATATAGAAGAAGGTTTGTTGTATCTTGGAAGGATAGCCGTCAGAAGCCTATCGCACCGAGTTTCGCACTCCGAGGGGCGGAATTATCCTTAAGGACAGTGCTTACACTTGCACGCCTCAGACAAATTTATTTGTTCTCATCAGTTTTTTTCCTACACCGGCTACATCCCCTCCGAGCTTGGCCTCCTCGGCTCGCTCGATGGCTTAACCTCGCCGGTGATGACTCCTCCAAGCCCATCTCCTCCTGTCTCTTCGGTGCGACCTCACTCCTCTCAACCTCTCCCAAAACTTGCTCTCCCGTCTGATCCCAACCCAGATCAAAAGAACCTCCGTAGCCTTGCCCACTTGGACCTATCTCTCCAACTCGCTCAATGGGTCACTCCCTGAAGCGCTCGCGGAGCTTGGGAGCCTCTCCAGGACGCTGAACCTGCCGCACAACAGGTTCTCTGGAGAGGTTCCGACTATGCCCTCTCTCTCTCCCTTTGAGTCAAACTGAGCCCTCATCCAACGAACCATTGTGCGGCCTCCGCCTCCCCCTCAAAAGGTTACCTCCATCATCACGAAGTTCGTCGGTCGGCTGAGGGCTTGGTGGGAGAGAGAGAGGGCAACGAAGAGAGAGAGAGAGTATGGCGAGAGGAGAGGGGAGAGAGAGCTCGCAGGGGAGAGAGAGATATGAGAGAATTCAAAATCGTCTAACTACTCGGGCCCTACTTGGACATGTGTTGATAATCAGAACCTATGTAGCACCGACACTCTCTCGAAAGCCTTCATGTCGTGTCGACACTTCGACACGCTTCGACACGTCTCGACACGCAGTCAACGAGTGTCGAAAAATCCAACACGTGGTCAACTCTCTCCGACACACTCCGACACGTGAGTCCAGAATTCTGATACGTGATTCCGACACGTACGGGGTCAATTTTAAAAATTTCTAATACTTGAGGGGTCAAAATATAAATATACAAAAAATAAGTAATAAAAGAAGTAATAAAAAATGCAATAAATATACATGCACGGGGTCAATTTTTTTTTCCAATTTTGTTTTTTTAGAATTTTTTTAGTTTTTTTAAAAGTCATTTTTTTCAATTTTGTTTTTTTAGAATTGTTTTAGTTTTTTTAAAAGTCTTTTACTATGAAAGAAGTAATAAAAAAAATGCTATATATGATAAATAAAATATTTAAAAATATCATTTCAGCATTTTTCTTTAAACAATGTTTTTTTCCTCTAAGTTTTATGTATTATTATAACAAATTAAAATAATGAATGATATTATTTAATATTTTTCGTGTAAATTAATTATAGGCTATTTATTATTTATTTATTTATGTATTTATATATAAAAATATATTTAATATATAACGTGTCGGAACATGTCGAAATTTTCCATTTTTAAGAAATGACCTGTCGGCATGTTGTGTCGTATCGCGTGTCCGTATCAGTATTACATAGATCAAAACCCATCTTGTTTGCCACGTTTGTACAGAAGATATGCCCAAGTTGTGACCAAGAGGCGTATACAGCAGGATGGATTTTGGCGGTGCAAATATTTTTCTTTTCGTGCTTCATTTTTATCTCTCTTTTCATTTTTATCTCTCTTCTCTCCTTGTAAAAGAGCAAGAAAAGCATTTAATTTGTGGATTCAAAGGTTTGGAGGTCCTTTAGAAAGTAGCATTCTTGAAACATAAGTCTTAATCTCGTCCATACTGTTCATCTTCTCCATGCTTCGCTCGGAGAAGCCAAACGGAGGTCTATGACCACCAAGCAAGAGCACGGCAGTGATCATTGCCTGAGCTTTCAGACCTTTAGGCATCGCCTAAATTGCTTGAACTAGGCAATCGTTGGCATGAGTTGTGCGACCTTAAACGAGGCTGTCTGAGAATGAGGCTGTCCAATGACTATTTTGGTCGACGACGACCGACCTCCATAAGGAAATATTTTAAACTTTTTTTAAAAAATTAGGAAAAACGTTTACAAAATATAATTTTTACTAAACGACATTTAAGTTAAAATTATTTTCCAATGTATTTTAAAATTATAATTTACTAAATATTATTTGCATTTTAGAAATTTTCTTTAACTTAAAGATATTTACATTTTTTCAAAAACATTTCTCAAAAGTTGGACCAAATGGAGCTAAAGAAAATTCTCACTTCGCTGCAACGTAAGAATATCAAATGCAAGGTAACGCTTTACATTGGTTGAAGTCAAATTAAACACCAAATTTTCCCTACTCCAGAGAATGCCGCTCGCAAGAAATTTGTCAACTTTGGAGCTTTTTAAGAAAATTGGGCCGTACAAATGAAAATATGAGTGATAATTTAATTTGGAGCAATTATGGTCTAACCTATATATTCCATGTACTCCTGATTGTATCTTGATCGAGTACGCTAATTTCAAAATAATGGTTTGTCTCCCACCGATATTAAATTATTTGTTAAACTGAAAATCATTTCTTTAATATAAGAATTTACAATTAACTAATGAAATAATGAAGGGTAATAGAGGAGGTGCCTCGGCGAGAGAGGAACCCACCAACATTTCCAACCAAGCAGATTGGCAAAAATAGCACCCAAGCTCTGAGAATGCTCTCTCTGCAATAGCTTTCGTCATATATAGACTTATAGACCAAGAAACAAAGGAACAAGACTCATTTGCCAAATCAGTAGATGCTAAGGGCCTGCATGTTTTTATTCCTAAAAAGTGCTTCTGAACACTTTTTTGTTTTTTTGTTCCTCGGAACAAAAAAAAAAGTAAACGCGTTTGGTTGCGTTTACATTGTTTTTGGGCGTGCATGGAAACACTCCAAAAAGTGTTTCCGGCACACTTCAGTACGGAAAGTGTTCCGGGAACAAAAAAGGAACAGAAACGCGTTTGGTTGCGTTTTTTTGTTTCTGAACGAAATAGAAACAGAAAAAGAAACAAAAAAAGTTGTTTCTCCTGAAAGAAACACTTCTCGGAAGGAACAAAAGAACAAAAATCACTCTTTCTCTCTTCTTCTTCTTCTCTTTTTTTTTGTTCTTTTTCATTTTGGCCTTGCCGCCGCCTCGGCCATGGCCGACGACCGGCCGCCGAGGCTCGGCGTCGCCGGCGCGAGTGAGGCCGAGCTCGCCCGCGCCGGCGACGCCGAGCTCGCTTGGCCGGGCGAGCTCGGGCTCGCCCAGATCCGGCGAGGCCGAGCCTCGCCATGGCCGGGCGAGCTCGAGCTCGCCCGCATCCGGCGAGCCCGAGCCTACGGGGCCGGCGATGCTCGGCCTCGCCGGATCCTGGGCGAGCCCGAGCTCGCCCGGCCTAAGGCGAGGCCGAGCCTCGCCCAACCACAGCTCGGCCTCGCCGTGGCCGGGCGAGGCCGCGCCCCGTCGGCCGGTCGGGAGGCCATGTGACCGCCGAAGAAAGGAAAAAATAAAAAGAAAAGAAAAATAAAAAATAAAAAATGTTTAAAAATTAAAAGAAACAAAAATTAATAAAATTTACCAAACGTGTTTCGTTCATTTTTTATTCCCGACCAAACGTTACCAAACATGTTCTTTTGTTCAAAACTGTTCCTAATGTAAACACTTTTTTTTTGTTTCGAGAACAAAAAAAAGAACGTAAAACAAATCCATGCGCACCATTTTTGTTCTTTTGTTCCCTAACACAAAAAGAACAAAAAAACTTACTTCTTGTTCCGAAATAATTTTGAAGAAACGTTTCTTCTTCTCTCTCTTCTTCTTCTTTCTTCTTTTTTCTTCTTTTTCTTTCGCCGGTCGTCGGCCTCCGCCATGGCGGCGACCGGCCGCCGAGGGCCGGGCAACGCCGCCGAGGGTCGGCGACCTCGCCGAAGCCTCGACTTGGCCGGGCGAGCTCGAGCTCGCCTAGATCCGGCGAGGCCGAGCCTCGCCATGGCCGGGCGAGCTCGAGCCTTGCCTTGGTCGGGCGAGCTCGGGCTTGCCCAGATCCCGAGGCCGAGCCTCGCCATGGTCGGGCTGCCGAAAAGAAAAAATAAAAAAGAAAGGAAAATGAAAAATAAAATAAAAATATTAAAAAATTAAAAGAAACAAAAATTTTTTTTTTTTTACCAAACGTGTTTCGTTCATTTTTTTTATTTCCGGAGTAAGTTTACCAAACGCGTTTTTATTCAAAAATTGTTCCCGGAACCGAAACACTTTTTTTTTTTTTTTTTTTTTTTTTTCCTGAAGAAAAAGAACAGAAATAAAAACATGCGCGCCCTAAGTGATTGGAAATTTTTTTTTGCTATTTCAAAGATAAGGTACTGCTGAAATTCGAACATTATTTGAAAAAGAAGTTCCTAGTTTCATACAATGTTACCCCTCATCCTAAAGAATCTAAAGAACAGTAAATAGAGAGCAAAGAAGTATTCTGATCGTCCCCTCAAAAGTATGTCTTCCAATCTTCACTCAAAAGGCTAATATTCCAGCATCATTGGAGTCGCTCCACTCCAAGGGAAATGCCAGAAGGCACTCCGCTGCTGCTTTTCCCTATGGCCGCTTTGTTATGTGAGGGAAATTAAACCAGTGACCAAGATTCTAGATATGGAACTCACACTAAGTATGATGTCAGGAATCACTCCGGGCAAAACCAGCCTCCGCAGCTTTTTTTCTCTCTTTGTTTCTCCTTTTCTTCTTGTTTCTCAGAGCATTCTTGCTCAGTGTTCTGTTATCAAATATCAACCAGCATTGTGAGTTAGGGGCCAGAATTAGTTAAAGGACGACGTAGCAATGAATGAAACATGTAACAGAAAACTTACTCGGAAGAGCTCTCTCCAAACAGCTGCACAACACAAGCAAAGGAAATCAGACTCTCATAGACAAAAAGTTAAAATCAAACAGTACAATCACCCCCTAACACTTCCCCTCCCCACCCCTCCCCCCCCCCCCAGCAAAAAAAAAAAAAAATTAAGGAAGAAGTAGAACTACTGAGTTCCACACTTGACTTCAATAGGGGAAGAGTAGAACAAGAACAAGAAGATTGCACTTTGGTTTTAATTCCTTCATAATGTCTCAGCTGACTGCAACCACATGATAAACATTTCGTGCTATATCAAATTAACAGCCAATCTGACATGGAGAGGACTATGATGGCTTCAACCGTAGCTAAAATAGAGGTAGTAAGGCTAGGCATTTTTACATGAGCCAAAAATGTCTAGCAGCACATTCAAACTGAGCATAAGAAAGGATACAAAATCATACAGATGATAGTAATAGCAAAACATGTGCAATAGCCTTGCCCGTCTTATGCCTTTCAATCTTGAGTTTAAATGTAACAAATCCCACATGAGTTCCACAAAGTTTCGTTTCGCTTTTTCTGGATAGAAATGGAGATAATCTCTTATAGTGTTGGAACATCTCATTGCAGATAATTCAAATAAGGGAGAACCATTAAAGTCGAACAACCATCTTGTGGAACTACAGCCAGACCATGAGCCAGAATAACAAAAGTGAAAGCCTTAAAGAACAATTTCTAAGTTTTAAAGCGAATTCGACCTAAATGTTCCATATAAACAGCCAACTAGTTCAGACAATGCTATTACTGGACTAATAGAAAAACCAATTATCAGGCAAGCATCCCACATTGCTATGGTATAGATTGAACATGTCATAAGTATTTGATCATCACCTCTGCCTGGACAGCAGCTGCATTCTTAGCATGTGGTGGACGATAGGCAGCAGGTTTCTGCGTGGGCACGTTAATAGAAGTTACCTTTGCAGAATTTTGAGGTGATTTTGCTGTTTGTCCTGTTTAAGTGGCAAAAGTTCTTCAGCAGATCCTAAAATATACATAGCTCTAGAAAGGAGTGTCTTCTTTAGCACTCTCTGATTACCAAAACAAATCAACACCTTGTGGTTTTCGTTCTTCCACCTTTAGAGAGTCAACAGACTTTATCAGTTCAGCAACTTCACAAAATCTCTTGGGTGATTCTGGTTTCCATTCAACCTGTGCAAGTTGTTAGCCATTTCTATCCCACCAAGGATTGGGCTGATTTAGTACAATTCATACGAGATCATGCAGAGAAGGCTAACCTGGTATAACTTGTCAAACATCTTCTTAAAGAATAGTGATCCGTTGTGGTGGAAAATTTTAATACTACCACAAGAAAGATAAATCAATCAAAAGACAAAAAATACATTCCCATGACACTATCTCACCAAAACTAGCAGCACATTACTAAGTGGCGCTTAACAGATATCGTATCGTTGGGCACTAGATAAGGTCTCACATCTCTCCTAGGACAATCCAAAATGTAGGATGAGCAAGAATATTTTTAACTATCAGGTAGTTTGACCGACACTAATACCAGAGGTAGAAGGTATAAGAATCAAAACCTACATTGAATTGAACCGTTTGCTCAATGAAAAAGATTTGCCAAACAGACCTTGTTTGAACTATGAATGGTTCTTTAGACTAAAATTATACAACTTATAATTTGCTATAAATGATAATCCCACTATTTATTCATCCACTAAAGCTATCCAAAGTTCTTACCAAGTACAACAGAACTCATTCCCATAAGACCAAGAGGACAAATTACTATCATGTTGTACCCACATAGTAAGTCGACTGATCTGTTGATGACACAACATCTAGATATAAAGAAGAACCAACATACCAATTGTCAATTTGTAGTCTTGGAGCTATTGTGGCATTCATGAAATAGCAGCCATTTGGAGACCACTCACTGGTCACAGAGCATTCAGCTTTTGTTGTTCCCAGCCGTTTCTTCTCCCTGTAATCCCAAAATGCCTAGAAATTCAAAAAAGTAACTGCTTATGATGAGGAAGCATGCTTAGTTGGACACAGACCAAAGTTGCAGGAGCTACATTAAAGTGACAGTAAATGGAGAAAATAAAATCTAGAAAGCTACAATCACTGCTTTTTTATATGGGATACAAAGTCATTAACAATGAAGAAACTTCACTAAGTAGTAAGTGTGCTGACATTGGTTATTTCCAGTACCATTCATGACATAACCATCAAATTAAAATAGTAAAAGGCCTCATCTATCTCGCTTCAGATGGCATCAACTGATGACGAGAGTGATTAAATGAAAGCTTCTCTTGCTCTAACAGAAGAGGTGCTTCCTGCAGCCCAAATTTCTTGCTACACCATCTGCGTTGAAGCCCTCTAAGCTTTACAAATAATAACGCAGATTCTATAACATTATTGGCTCAGTTATGTCAAAAATATTAAACTTTGCCCCTCCTTCAAGTTTTCGGCCATCATATTTCTTCCAAATGCTCTCAAATTACTAAGTTGACTTCGTTAGGGGCCTGAGCCCAGAGGCCAGACTAGCTTCTACTCATCAGTAAATCAGCAGAACTTTAAAAGCTTCACTTTCCTTTATCATGAGACATATATTATGGTGTTCCAACTGCTCGGTCTACAAATACTAACCAGCCAAGAGTCCAATCCCAATAACCTCACACACTATTAGAAGTACTAATGTGGGAAAACTGTTTTCCAAATGCAAACGATGCTCTTACAGAAAAGCAACAGATTTCCTAGCCTTCCCTAAATGAGCATATCAACATATTTTTTCTTTTTAAAAGGAAAACAAAAAAACATACTCGGATCCTTCCAACAATACAAAGCTGCAGTGCCTACATGAATTTGCAAGAATAGTTGTAAACAATTGAAGACGCACATGAGTAACGGCAAAAGGGCAGAACAATAAATAAGGAAAACCTGTCTATTGGTTTCCTCAATAAAAGAACAACCAACAGGCATAGAACCCAAAAGTAGGGTGTTGAGGAAGAAACCTTCATCCCCAGTACTAATAAAAGGGAATATACGAAATTGTCACTTCAGCTGAAAAATAATTCTGAAACAAAAAATTCGAAAAGGAAAGCAATAGTGAAAAAGAAAATAGCCTACCATGTCACCGGGTAAGTTACCAAAACCTGCCAAACATATAACTATAAATCAGTGAATTAAGGTCACAACATTAAGGTAGCAATGCAGCTGACTCTCATCCAAACAAACCATCTCCCCACCCCCCCCCAAAAAAAAAAAAAAAAAAAAAAAACCAAAAATATATAATATAAAATAAACAACCCAAAAAAGCCACTCTAATAATAATGAAAAAGGATAAAGAAAGTAATAAAAGAAAATAATTGACCAAAATAGAAAACTAGATTCGGTATCAACTCATGGCAAATAATGTTTCATAAGGATACACTTCCCCTTTGGATTCCATCTGATGGTATTATAAGGGCCCGTTCCAAGCTCAAGAAGTGGATTGCACTTCTTGTCAAAAATGGTTGCCTTTGCAGGCATGACTAGATCAGATCAAGGAAAAGTCAAAATGAAAGCTAACAGTTGCAACGACAAAGTTCCAATAATGCATGAGAAGTGATGCCTACATGTCTAATGTAGATAATGAAGTGTCACTACAAGAAACTTCTGAACAAATAACACAACAAATTTAGAGTAAATCACAATTTACCTAACTTCATATTAGTTAAGCATCCTAATCTTCTATCACAGGCCAAAGATCCAACTGAGATCACACAGCCTAGTACCTTCTAGAGCTCAAATTAACTACTAAAGAGTAAGAACAATCATTACAAAGTTCCACCAGCTGAATAACACTAGCAGAGATCCTTAAGGATACAAACTTAATAAGAAGATGGATGTTTGTCCATCATACTCCCACGTGATAAATGAGATGATACTAGTTGAAAACAGTGAAGGATACAGCCATAAACAACAGCAAACTCTGAACCAGAGTATGACCATTGAACATCATGAATAGGTCCTCTTTACCTGATAAAGCACCAAAACTGCAAAAGATAAGTTTCAAGAAAATAATTACATAGGCAGTTTTAGTAAGAAAACAAATAAAGACTTACGAAGAGGCACGAGCCCTTCATGAGTCCCATCTGTTGTCAGTAGTTTAACTTCAATTCCCATAGTAACTCTGGTTGGTTTTATCAATATCAGACTGCACCACAACCAGAAGTCCAGTAGACCCATAATTCCAGTGCAGCTGCACGGACGAGCAGCGGAAGAAACTTCGCCGCGCAACAGGTTGACTCTGCGGATCCTCCCTACACACAATATTTGGACACTGGCAGGGACACCCTATATACCACAAAAATCTTATCAAGGTCAAGTTACTTGACATACATAAAGGACCATTTGTATATAATAATAAAGGACAAAACTTTCTAAAAGCCTACTTTTAAGCACCAAACTCATTTCTCTCCAGAGAAGAAGGAAACACCATTCAAAATTATAAAACCTGCATGCTTTACAGCAGTAATGGCTGACCGTAAAATACACTAAACTTTAGGTCACTGCAAATAAAGACTATTTTTCTCTACAGTACACGGTGCAAAACATGGATCTTCCTAAGTCATCATGCTCTTTGCAATCATGTAATACAAGTGATCTCTGTATCCATTAAACACCAAAAGGAGCAGTTAAAAGCACCTGTGTCATCCTTTGAGAACCGGAATCTCTACTAGTTATTCGAATCAGCATCAGATACCAAACCAACCAATCTAAGAGTTTGTTATTAATAGGTTCCAGGTCGTAAAGTCAGCTTGAAACTAATGTCTAATAAAAAAGGAACGCAACTAGACATTATAGCTACTTATACTGTTCATCACATTGTTGTCTGCTCTGGCCTGGTCATAGAACTTTTCGTGAGTTGCCACATTAGTCAAGGTTATGAATCAGTCCCTTACTAATTCAAGATAGCCTTGAAACACGAACCTTAGATTCTGGAACAAATGCTGCAATGTGGTACCCCGGAGTTTTAGAGAGCTCAACTGCAGCAACTCCAGGAACTCTCAGCCTATATTTGAAACCTTTTGAAAAGTCACAACCATCAAAAAATTGTATCTCATTTGTCGCTAGTCGACACACGACAGCTTCATCAGAACTAAATCGGATGGAGGGGCTGGAGAGCAGCACACAAACCATTAAGTAGTGAAAATATGGAGAGGCAATGCACATAAATGAGGAAAATTAATGGTGCGACGCTAGATAATGCGTGCACGCTATCATGAGTAATCTATCATTGACCAACTGATGATCCTGACTAATATATCATGTACCATGTCGTTTTAGTTATGTTCTTCTGGAGTAGCTGATAAACAGACTCCCCAGACTCAACTTTCCACAAGATCACATTCTTCTCCTGTGGCGTTGAGGATTTCTGGAAAGTCTGGAGATAGGTCCCGCACGGCGACAATGCTGCTGTGGCCAAATTGGGGATCTCGAAATTCCTGATTTCCTTAAAGTTGGTAAAGTCATACACACCAACCATGGAGTCGGACCTTATCACCATCAGCCTGGAACCGTCTGTGCTGAACACAGTGCTTGTGCACGGAGTCCTCTCAAGCTTGACGCTGGGTTGACCGTTAGCGAATGGGGGTCCATTCCACAGAGAGAACCCCTCCGGTTTGCGAACTCGAAAGCAAGTTGTACCAACACAAGTCAAGTTCGAATCATCAAGTCAAAGGACGAGCATCAAGATAGAGACTTTTGGGTACCTAAAATATGCAGAGACGGTGAAGAAGCCGTAGTTGCCATTGGGAAGATTGCAACAGCCAACGATAATATATCAAGGCAAAGATGCCCAGTTGATGATTGGAAAGAAAACCCTGCAAAGACACAGGATTTGGTTTTAAGAAGTAAAGATTGATGCATCTTCACTTACAGACTTACAAGGCCAAGAACCGAACCAAAACCAAAACCATGAACCAGACCTTGCCCTCGCTCGCTACACTGACACTCGGAATCAATTCAGCACAAGATTAAGCAATCAATAAACGGCCCGACGAAGTAAAATAGCAAGGCACGCGATGAAAATTCTATCTGAGAAGCGAATACAGAAGGAAAAAGTTGAGGGCCTTCCGAATTGACTCCATTAATGCGTTAAATGAAGGACGATGCGGAACCTCCACGACCAGCTCACAAACTGAGATTACTGCCTGATCAATAACCGAGGCCGAAAATTTACGCAAGAGAGAGAGAGAACCCGAAGTGTCGGGCTTTGAACGTAGACCGAAGCTCGGAGTGTCGACGAAGAGCCGCCGAACGACGACGGAGGAGGGAACGCTGCGCATCGCTCAACGTTGGATCGAAGCGCGGCCGAGTATGACGGGGAAGGACTCAAGGACATTTTTCTTTGTCCCCTCTTTTCGGAGCTGTCTGGAATTGGACAAAGCCCAAGAGGATAAGCCCATGGTGTGTCATGTCGGAGTTGGACTTGACACATGGGCCTCCACATGAATTTCCCCTTGTTCTGTATTTCTTTTCCATGTTTCCCTTTATGGTTGTGAGGTGCCCTTCTTTGACCAGAGAAAATTGAAAAGGAAACCTACATTGCAAAAGGATTAAGTCCATTAGAAAAGCCCAACTGGTAGTCTGGTATACATTTGCCGTTAAACTAATTTTCGTCTAACTGAAAATGCTAAAATTGTACTCTCGATCTAAATCTATCTTCTGTTAAAATGCATGCACGTTAACACAAGCAGAATTTTCCATATCATATATGATAGTCTCCACGTAAAATCTGCCTTGCAATCATCTATACCCTATGGTGAAACATATGGATGTTAACAGGATGTCAACTGGCCTCTTCATTCAATTAGAGTCGATTTAGTTTCGCTTCTATGTTTCTGATGCTTGTAGTGGTGGGACAATGCGAGATAGCTGCTAAAGGTTTCTCGTTTGGTCCTAATTCCGCGTTGTTTTATCAATCATTTGTAATTGGGTCTGCCGCTGAAAGTTTCTTTTCATTCGTTTTCGTTTATGCTGCAGTAAGAATTGGAAGGACTTGAGCTAGAAGCGCCATGGGGAATAGGTCCAGGAGTCAGAAAAAAAGGAGAAGAAGGGCCCTAAGAGGAGGGCTATCAATGAAGACGTGGCCTCGGAGGACATTGGTGATGAAATAGAGGCCAGTGAGTTGTCTCCCTCGACTGAGTATCTGCTAATTGGTGCTGCGTGTTCTCTGTTTGTGTAAAATGCCAATGTTAAGTTTGCTGCTTTATAAAGGGGTTGCTCTTATTGATGTTTTTTTTTTTTCTGTAATTCACAAAAAAAGGGATGTTGTGCCGTTGAACATTCATAGTGATGCTGGGGAGTCAGACGATGACAATGAAGAGCCTGTCTTTGATTTTAAGGTACATAAGTTCCCTTTGATACTGACTTGGTATTGTTCATCCGGTGAACTTGGTTTGGGACGGTTGAATTTTGTTTAGCGCATTGTAGGGAAGGTTTTTAAGGAATTTGGTGATAATTATATAAATATTTGCTTGAGATTTGCGTCCGAATATTCGTGTGGATTAAACTGGTGCTGTGACAGTTATCTTTTTGTGGTGATGTGACCTTTCATAAGGCATTCTTTTGTGGGTATTCTTTATATTTTTCATATTAGCTGGTGGGCTATTGTGAAATTAGCATGCAGGAGAGACTTCCTTTCTGATGTTCTCATTAACGGATCAGTACCTTTAAAATTCCGGAATTCTACTGGTCAGTTATTTATAGGTGCTTCGAAATTATTAGTTGATCCCCAATATCTGTTTGTTGGAAGGAGAAATTAATGGAATATGGTTTCTTGGAATTTCTTTTAGGATGAAGACGACAAAGACAAGGATGAAAATGATGACCCTCAGTTGACTGGGCTTGCTGCAAAAAGTAAGATTGTCTCAAGTTATTTTGCCTTTCTTGAGTTACTACTACTGCCCACTGAAGTTGTCCTTTTCTACAAAGCCAATTCATCAGAGAGTTCCTAATTCTCTGAAGTAAGTTGTCATGGCTGCTCAACATTTAATATCTGAAGCATAGTTGGCATAAGCTCTGCAGTCAATAATTTTGGTTAAGAAACTGGAAGTCTTGTTCGCCATGAAGTCCTTGAGAGTAAATGCATTAACTGCTAATAGATGAAGAACTCTGAAATCACAGTCTAAGTGCATGTTCACTTCTGTTGAGTCTGGTTTTTATGGGATTAGGTGGTAGTTATTAAGGGTGAGTGGTTCCAGGTTCCGATTCAGTTCCGTCTGGAACCTGGAACCTACCATCGTACATATTCCTTTTTTTTTTAGAACCTGAAATTTACCCATCAGAACCAATAACCTGGAACTTACCCTGTCACAGGTTCCATGATCGGTTCCAAGTTCCAATATATTCTCTTTTTTTCCATTTTCATTTTCAGATTTGAACTATACAACAATAATATAATATAATTAAAAAAATTTTAAAAAAGAATATTTGGACTAATTTCTACATACCTGGCAATCAAGATCGGTAAAGTTGCAAAATCTTTAACATTGTCCATTAACCTAGAGGATGACGTTGACATCGGCACAAACAACCCAAACAAATTCTACAAAAGTATGTGTATCTAGGATTCTAGATGACATTGTCCACATACAAAAAAGGGTATAATAGAATGAAAATGCAAATCCAAGCATTTTATAGAGTAATAGCTAGCACTAGCAGCAAATTGGTCATGACCCATCAAAAAATTAAATTGCCCATAAAAGAATGGTCTTGAAATCTCTACTACTGCTAACATTAAAATCACATGGTAAACATTTAGGGAGAGAATATGAAAACTAGCTGGTACCTTATTTTTTCTTCATTCCTGTGGAAAAAAACAAACACAAAAAGGGAGGGCAGCACAGGTGAGGCTGGTGCGGCGAGACGGTGAGACGCTCGGGCGAAGGGGCGTCGGGTCATCGAGCCGTGTGTCTTGGTGTGGCAACGACGTGGCGTTTGGTGTGCGAGGTCTTTGCGATAGGGCGCCGGCGATAGAGGCGAGCTGCTGTGGCGTCGGGTAGAGCGCAAGTTGCTAGTGGAGCGGCGTCGGTAGGGCTACGCGGAGATGAGGTGGAACTTCAAACGGAGAGCAGCATAGGCGAGGGCTGCTGGGCGTCGAAGCAGAGGTGGAGGAGTGCGGTGGCTCGGCGATCGGTTCTGGCGTCATGGAAGGGTGCTCATGAGGAGGTCCAGCAGAGGGAAGCAACAGACCAGTAGTAGTGGTGGCCGGCGGCTAGGCTGCCCGCGATGAAGCTTGGCACGGAGACACGGTGCAGTGCTCGCGGACGAGCGCAATGCCGTGTGGCGGCTGGCGTAGCAGAGCCCTCGAGCGGCTACGGGCGAGCACGGACGAAATGAACAGTCTCTCTCTCGCTTCTCTCGCTTTTTCCTTTTTTTCCCTCTGCTCTCACGTCTCTCTCTCACGTCACTTCCTGCAGCTGTCTTCTTTTTGCTGACCTCCCCTTTTCTTTTATTATTTCTCCTGCAGGTTTTCTTTCCTTTATGTGTTTGTTGAGAACTTTTCCTACCAAACCGGTTCCTTAAGAACCGGGAACCGTGCTCACCCCTAGTAGTTATTGATGAGATTGGCCTAAAAAATAGTTGTTTAATTTTTAACCAGTCTCCAAGAGTTGGTTTGTTATGCTTTACATTCTTGTTTGCCTGTTCGTGTCATTGCAAGGGTAAAACCTTCAAGGGTGAATTTGTGATGTTATAACATCAAATAACAGTGACGGAATTTGATCTTTCTTGAATATGATTCATTGGAATGATTTTGAGGAAGCTCTGCTAAATTTTCATAATTTCCTTGTGAATTTGTGTGGAGAGGAAAAACATTCTGATTTTTCCAAGCCAGCCATAATAGAATGTATAGGTGAAGCAGCCAGTAGCATTATGCTCTTCTATTATCAATTTTACATCTACCAAGCTAGGGACTTTACACGTATACTCTTTTAGGATAATTAGATGGATGGGAATGGCTATAGTCATCTGTAAGGGAAGTCATTTTAGTTCATAATTGGTAGCTCCACATGTATTATGTCTTCTAAGAATGACCTATACTAATAGGGGGCAACCATTCAACATATTGTGTGATAGGAACAAGGTAATTAGCCTATGGTCATCCTTACCAAACCCAAGAAATCTTGCCTTCAATTCTTTACTTCATCACCGTCTTCCTTGCCTGTGAATAAAGAGACTAAAATATCTTGTATCCATTGCCTTGGTTCAAATTTTTCCCCTAAAGATGATTCACCACTTTTTAAAAGCATAATGACTTCATGTAGTGGAAAAATGCTCGATTTTTGTTGATGATGTCGACTTGCCACTTTTAAAGTTCAACTTACACATTGTTGTTTGTGTTGTTTGTAGTTGCAAGACAGATGTTAGAAGTAAGAAGGGTAAATGGGTCTTTACCACTTTTAGGGTTTATTTTGATGTATCAATATTAAACTTTATTGAATAATACGATGTACGTTTCCCTCACATAGTATCAGAGCCTAGGGCTTAACCCTAGACGACGAAGTAGCCACTCACCACCGTCGTCTCGCCGAAATAGTTGGCTATTGCCACTGCTCACTGTTGAATGCCCCCGCCACTCGAGCATCCCTCTCCTTTTCTCTTGCTTCTTCGTGCGGCTCGCTCGTACGACTTGATGGGTCTCTGTTCTTTGGTTACCGACTCACTGGATTTGTAGAGGATCAACAATACGGCCGGGGACCGAATCCTACCCACGATTCGACGAAGGGAAGGGACGATAGCGGTAGCCAAGGAACACCGGGAAGCAAGCGACATTATTTTTTATGGGAGAAGATGATTTTGTGGGTTAGAGTTTTTATTCTTTTTTAAGTTGTTGAGAAAGAGACCTCACTGTTTTGGCTGATTAATTTATTCAAGACTTGTGATGAAGCAAAATAGTTGTTTGGGTACAGCGTAGTTATTTATTTGGTGATCTGAAAGTTGTATGGTAGTTTCTGTCATTTCATATGGGTGTGGTAATATTGGGTTATTAAATTATTGAGACTGAGTTGTTTGACGGAAGCTAAGGTCAAAGTTTGCTTATTATTATTTGGAAAATGGGTGATCACTCGAAGAGTACAATTGAAGTAGATCCTGAGAAGAATAATACTATGATGATTGAGGTGATTTCCTCTTCATCTAATCAAATCACTGATAAGAAGCGCAGGTAGTGCTAACTTCCATCAATGGAAGAAAATCGTGAAGCTTACTTTTGACGGGAATCAACATAGACACTTAAGCGAGTTTAAGCCCGGAGATGATGTAACTTGGGATGGTGTTGATGCATGTATTCTTGGTCAAATGTTGAATTCTATGGAGAGTAATGTAGTTGACATGGTAACTCATATTGATACAGTCAGAGAACTATGGGAGTATTTGAATGTGTTGTATTATGGCCAAAATAATTTATCACAAATTTATGAGCTATCACAGGAGTTTTATCGATTTGAAAGGAATGGATGCTCTATTACCCAGTGCTTTGCAGACTTTAAGAGATTGTATGAGGAGTTGAATGCCGTTCACCCTATTTCAGCTAGTGTTCAACAAATGCAACGTCAAATGGAACAATTGGTTGTAATGGGATTCTTAGGAAGTCTTGGTTCTGAATATGAAACTGTTAGGTCTCAGATTCTTGGAGGAGAGACTATAGCGTCACTCACGGATACGTTTGCTCGAGTTCTTCGAGTATCTCGTGAGTCTTCTTAGGATACTACGTCTATGGTGGGGAGTTCAACTCTTGTTTCCTAGACTCGAACTAGTAGTGGTAATAGGAGTGATGGAGGAAATTGTGGTGGATATAGTGGGCATGGTGTTCGAGGAGGAGGCCGAGGCATAGGAATAGAGAGAGGTCAAGCTCATCAGCATCCTTATGGACAATTTCACATATCTACTGATAATTCGGGGACTACACGAGTTTGTCATTACTGTGGCAAGCCTGGTCATATTAAAAAATTTTGTTACAAGCTACATGGGAGACCAAGGCAGCAGGACTAGTTCGCTAATACGGCATCTAATATTGACTCTACTCCACAGTCATCTAAAGACAAGGTAGTGGTTATGTCTGGTGAGGAATATGCTCGGTATGAACAATCTCAAATCTCATAGCCTAATTCTTCCACTGCTACTTTGGCATAGACGGGTAATGCTACTGCATGCCTTTCAGCCACTTCTTGTCCTTGGATCATTGATTTAGGGGCTTCTAATCACATGTCAGGTCTTTCAGGTATATTTTCTTCTCTTTCTCCGTCTTCGTCCATAGTTACTCTAGCCAATGGATCACTTACACATGTTAAGGAAATTGGCACAGTTAACCCAACTCCTTCATTGCTGTTGTCCTCAGTGCTTTATCTTCCACAATTTCCATTTAACCTCATGTCTGCGTTAGTAAGTTAACCAAAAACTTTCAGTGTTCAATAATTTTTTATCCTAATTCTTGTATTTTTCAGGATCTGGCTACAAAGAAGACAATTGGTAGAGGACGTGAGGAAGGGGGGCTGTATGTACTTGAAGATGCTTCTTCAATTGCTTGCTCAAGTGTTGCGTCCCCACATCAAATCCATTGTCGTCTTGGTCATCCTTCTCTACATAGTCTTCAAAAGTTGGATTCTAGTTTTCAATCTCTTTTTAGTCTAAAATGCGAGTCATGCCAACTTGGCAAATTACAATGTGTTAGTTACACACCTCAAGTCATTAAACGAGCATCATCTCCTCTTTTATTAGTTTATTAAGATATTTGGGGTCCATGTCATGTGGTTTCTAATTCGGGTTTCAAATATTTTGTTACTTTTGTCGATGACTATTCCAGAGTTACTTGGTTATATTTAATGAAAGATCATTCATAATTATTTTCTATTTTTCGTGAATTTTTATATGAAATTTATACTCAATTTGGCATGCATGTTAAAGTTATGCATTCTGATAATGCTAAGGAGTACTTTTCCACATCTTTTTCTGATTTTATGACTCAACATGGTATGATTCACGAAACTTCCTGTCTTGATACTCCACAACAGAATAGTGTTACTGAAAGGAAGAATAAGCATTTATTGGAAGTTACTAGATCCATGTTATTTGAGATGAAGGTCCCCAAAACCTTTTGGTCTAATGCTATTCTAACTGCATGTTATCTCATTAATCGCATGCCTTCTTTTATTCTGCAAGGTGGTATTCCTTTTTCCACTTTGTTTTCTAATGAACCACTGTTTGTCTTACCACCCTGTATCTTTGGTTGTGTCTGTTTTGTTCGTGATCATCGACCTGGAGTATTAAAACTTGATCCCAAGGCAATCAAGTGTATATTTATGGGTTATTCCCCCACTCAAAAGGGATATCACTGTTATTCTCCATTACTTAGAAAATATTTTATAACAGCTGATGTTTCATTTTTTGAATCACTCCTTATCATAATGTTTCAATTGATGTGTCTGAATTGGATGAAGACTTGTATGTGACCACCATTCGGTCTACTATTCCAACTGTATCATCAGTATCTACAGAGAAACCACCTCCTCCCCAGGTTTATACTCAACATCCTCGTGTCGGTACTACTCCCCCCGCTCCTCCCGTCACTACTATGTCATCTTCTACTCCAGATCCGCCATTAGCTAACTCTCGTCTTGTATCTGATCTTGATCTTCTTATTACTCATCGCAAAGGTACACGTACTTGTACTCAACATTCTATTGCAAATTTTATTTAACACTCTTCTGTGTCTCCTACTTTTTGAACTTTTTTAACTACTGTTGAACAATATCCTATCCCTAAGTCTATCGCTGAGGCATTACAAAGTTCTGGCTGGAGGATAGCAATGGAAGAAGAATTAAAGGCTCTCGAGATTAATCAAACTTGGTTATTAGTACTATTTTCTCTAGGCAAAACTGCTATTGGTTGTCGATGGGTATATGCTGTAAAAGTCAATTCCGATGGTTCTCTTGCTCATTTAAAAGCAAAACTTGTTGCCAAAGGATATGCTCAAGTG
Source organism: Eucalyptus grandis (assembly GCF_016545825.1). Classification (NCBI taxonomy): domain Eukaryota; kingdom Viridiplantae; phylum Streptophyta; class Magnoliopsida; order Myrtales; family Myrtaceae; genus Eucalyptus; species Eucalyptus grandis. The sequence continues at coordinate 877,192 of NC_052619.1, read as the reverse complement.
TATGGGGTTGACTATCTAGACACATATTCTCCTGTTGCCAAGCTTACTCCTATTCGTATTTTGATCTCTCTAGCTGCAACATATAATTGGCCTTTATTTCAGCTTGATGTTAAGAATGCTTTCTTGCATGGCACTCTTCATGAAGAAGTTTATATGGAGCAACCTCTAGAGTTTGTTGCTCAGGGGGAGTCTGGACTAGTTTGCAAATTAAAAAAGTCTTTATATGGTTTGAAACAATCTCCACGGGCATGGTTTGGAAGATTTTCTGAGGTTGTACTATCTTTTGGGCTATCAAGATGTGGAAATGATCATTCTTTCTTTTATAAACAAGCAATGGGAGGCAAACTATTCTTGATTGTGTATGTTGATGATATTATCATCACGGGAGATGACTTGGTTGGTATAGCTGAGTTAAAAACCTATCTTTAGCAACAGTTTCAAACTAAGGACTTAGGAAAATTAAAATATTTCCTAGGAATTGGAGTGGTGCAATCACAGAAAGATATTATTCTGTCACATTGAAAATATGTCTTGGATTTGCTCACTGAGACAAGTATGTTGGGATCAAAGCCTCTTGATTCACCCATGGAACAAGGGGTTAAATTAGTTGCTAATGGAGGAGAAATTCTTAATAATCCTGAGAGATATAGAAGATTGGTCAGTAAGCTGAATTATCTTACAGTTACTCGACCAAACATTGCTTTTCCTGTTAGTGTAGTAAGCCAGTTTTTGTCTTCCCCTCGTACATCTCACTGGGATGCAGTTATTCGGATATTGAGGTATCTGAAGAAAGCTCTAGGGAAAGGAATTGTCTACCAAAACCATGGTCATATCAGGGTTAAAGGTTTTTCTGATGCTTATTGGGCTGGATCTCCAGATGATAGAAGATCAACTATTGGGTATTGTACCTTAGTCGAAGGAAATCCGGTATCATGGAAAAGTAAGAAACAAAGTGTTGTTGCGCGCTTCAGTGCTGAGTCAGAATATAGAGCCATGGCACAAGTGACATGTAAATTAGTGTGGATTCGATAGTTATTGACTAAGTTAGGCTTTAAAGATTTATTACCCATGACTCTATGGTGCGATAATAAAGCTGCAGTGCATATACCTTCCAACCCCGTGTTTCATGAGAGAATAAAATACATTGAGGTTGATTGTCATTTTATCTGAGAGAAGTTGCAAAGTGGAGTAATTCTTCCTAGTCATATTCGAACCAACGAACAACTTGCAGACATCTTCACTAAATCCTTGGGTAATGGGAGGATAGAACATATTTGTAACAAGCTGAGCATGATTAATATTTATGCTCCAGCTTGAGGGGGAGTGTTAGAAGTAAGAAGGGTAAATGGGTCTTCACCACTTTTAGGATCTATTTTGATGTATATATATTAAACTTTATTGAATAATACGATGTACGTTTCCCTCACAACAGCAAAAGTTTTTGCGGGCAAAAATTAGTGGGGTGGAAGATGAGATGCACAATGAGGAGGAAGAAGATGAAGACAAGAGGGCTGTTTGGGGCAGAAGTAAGAGACAGTACTATGATGCTGATGAGGTAAGTTGAGTTGGATATCTGAATTCATCCCTCATTATGCTTCATTAAGTTGATAGGAGGGTTCTCTAATAAACAACAAACTGGTTGTTATTTCACTTGTATCGAGTTTTTCTCTTAATCCTGAGCCCCTTTATACATGGTTTTGAGTGGCTTAAATTCTGTTATTCTTTATTCAAACTATAGGCAACCTCTAGCGATGAGCAAATTCCAGCAGAGGAAGAGGCAGAGGTCTTAAGATTGCAGAGGGAGAAAGCAAAATCATTATCAATGGAGGACTTTGGGCTTGAAAATATTAGTCCGGATGATGCCACCAAAGAAACAATTTTATAAGGGTTGTGTTTTCTGATAACCTTGTTTATGCTGTGGCTTTAAAGTTGTTCTGAAATGCTTCCCCCATGGAGGTAGGTGGAGTTTCGAAGTAATAGTGCCATTTCAATTGCAACTTATTTGTAATTCTGCAGGAAATTATAGTTGGATGAAAAGGTAAATTTGAATCTGCCATACACAAGGGCACTAGAAATGATATTTTAACAGCTTTTGAGGAGGTCAAAAAAGATTTAAATGCATTGTCAAAGGAGAAGCGAAGGGATGTTGTATATAGGTATTTCCTCTCTTAAAGTGAAGTAAAAGCTGCTTTGATTGATGTGTTGCTATCAGCTATGGAATCACAACTGAAAGCAAGAGCTTAATGAACGGTGGCATGCCAATGAATATGGTTGTTAACTTTCAGCCTACTTGTTGATTCCTGTTAGAAATCACTCTTGAGCATGATAGCCAAAGTCACAATACAATGAACAGTGTCGTTGCTCCTGTCATCTTAGTGATTGTGGGTAATATTATGCTCAAGGAGTGTGTGGACATACTTGGCCTTTTTCATTTTTTCATTTTTTTATTTTCTTATGTTCAGTGATTTGCTAAATGCTGTTGTAGTTGTCTCCATTAGTATGTATGGCTGTTTGGTTCAGTCAATGCTGCTAGTTGGACATCTTTACTAAAATCTACGTTGATTTTTACATTTCCATATACTGAGGACTAATGAACCATTTGGTCGAGCTGTGTAAGCCATCTATTTGTGGTGTCTCCCTTTTTATTATGCTGGAATCGACTTTAAACGGCACCGGATCCTTATAAATGATGATCTTTCTTCTGTAATCCCTGATCTTTAGTATTCTGAGGGTGGAAGGGGATGACTTGAAGATTGACAGGAATGTGCACATGCATATTTTTTCTTCAACATCTTTCCTTGAGTGTTGACTGACTATGCAAGTGCCCAAAGATTGCTTTTTCCCCCCACAATGAGTCGTACAACTGACTTACTCAATGTTTGTGAACATATCACTGTACTGCATTGCATGGGGTTATACTGTCTTGTTACTTTTCAGTCTTTATTTTAGAGCTGTCACAAATCTTAGATGCACTACCTTTGGCAGATGAAACAACTTGATGAAAACCTTCCGTCTCACCTTGAAGAGATTCTAAAACAAAGTACTTCAGAAGAAATGGCAGAGAAGTTGGTGAATGATGAAAATTTGTTGCAATCTGATGATTCTGATGAAGATGATGATTCCATTCTACCGCATATTGATGTTCAAGTTCAAGAGGCAAAAAATGTATGTTTCATCTTAATCAAGATTGTATATTTGCCTCCCTGTGTCTTTGGTATGAACATTGACGTTGGTTTTGCAGCCTCATGAACCGATTCAGGAGGATGAGAATAATGGCGAGAAACATAAACCTCAGGTTAGTCTGGCTCAATTATAAACCCAGAAATGTCAGTTCCTCTCTCTCCCCTAGCTGCATAAAATAACTTAAGGATTCTTGAATTTGATTATCGCATAATCTGGCAGAAGGAACAATTTGGGGTGCAAAGATTGAAGATTTTATAGGTGAGGGCTGCCCTTGGGGAAAAATTGAGACACAAGACTGTTTTCAGTTCAATTGCTTCAAAAGGGGAGAAAAACCAAAAATCTTCAAAACCAGTGAACGGGTAATGCTCTAATTGCCAACAACTGCTCTTTGCATTAATTTAAGGCATTTACTTCAGTTCCTTCTTCAACAGGCAGCTAGAGACCTATATAGATTTCGATGATCATGCAACTGAAGATGTAGCATCTCGAAATGGGTTGATGAATGGGCATGTGGGATCATTGGAATGAACTAAACTCTCCAATCTTCTGCGAGTTGAAACCAAGAGACGGAAGGTTTGGATCTCGGCATGATTATTCATTTTTTTTCCTTCAAGTGCAAGAGGTTATGTGATTGATCAAGATGTGTTTCCTACCAAGGGGAACATATGGGTTAAAGATTCAAAATGGAAGTAAATTTCCATTTGGTACAGTCCTTGAACAATGTTCTCATTAGATGTTTCTGAATTAGTTGCTCTAGAATGGACGAGCCTGTTAGGATAATCTAGTATAGATGGAACTAACCATGTCAGTAATATACCTAAAACATTGCAAAATGGAAAAAAAAATCATCATGGGCTACAATTAGGGTAAATGGCTAACACGTTAATAGTTTATTTTACTTATTTTCATGTCATAGAATAATCTAGGATGGATCATGTCGAGTAAAATACCTAAAAATTGGGAAAAAAAATATTCTACCTACTTGTCCCTTGAAGTTTTCGAGGAAATGTTTTTTATTCTTGTGATTTCGATGATATCTCGAACCTTTCTCTCTCCTAACTCTTTTTTGATCGTTGGAGATGATAGATTGATATACCTTCAATTTAGATGATTGTTAAATTATCGCTACAGTAATAGGGTTATAAATTGACCTGAGTATAATCTTTTTATGGATTGGCCTTGCATGGGATTTCTACCATATTTTAAAACAGCTCAAGTGATAGTATCATAATAACTCTGGAAGGATTCAATGGAAGCTCTAAGTGACAGTACCATATTAATCCTGAAATGAATATGAATGAGAAGCTTTTCATCATGCTCCTGGAAAGTCATATCGGGTGATGATGATTTGCCAAGGAGGGATGATATTGGAGAAAGGCAGAGGAAACATGAGTTTCAAGTATTGGCTGGAGCTGGAGTTTAGTCAGAGGATGATCTCAGTGACGAAGATGGGAATCTTGAGGCTAATGGAGGTGCTGACTCAGAGGAAAGTGAATGTGAAGAGTCAGCCGATGAGTTTTATAAGCAAGTGAAGCAGCAATAAGCTGCAAAACTTGCCGCCAAAGCAGAGATGTATACAAGGTCTGTTTTCTGTTGCTTGTCCAATATTGTCCATCTTAATTTTAACGTGGTCCCAGAACAGTGATATTAGGCACCCATTTTCATCAATCAATTACAACTTATGCTTTGAAAAGTAAATTAATATTTACGTGCTGGGTATAGAACAAGGAGATCCTAGAAATTTCTCCAGTCATGTATGGGCTCCATGAATGTGCCTATTTAAGATTTGTCTTTTGTTCCTCCATTTCTTGAAAATTTTTCTTAGATATTTGATATCAAGGGTAGAGACCTTCACTTACAAGGAAAAGTCTTAACATTGAACAATCTTTTGGAATGAAGACAAATTTTTATTACCCAGTAAAAAGCGCAAAATAACGCGGTGCAAGTGAAGAATGTGTCTTTGTATAAACGAATCATTTCTTTCTTTTTAAAGGATATTGAACCTTTTCGAGCAGCTGGATTTAGCTAAAACTTGAACTAACATTTCTATGAGATTTATTTGCTATCAAGAAATAAGAAAGATGTTAGATTAATCTTTTTGCTACTTTATCCTATGGACTTAGAAGGAAAAGGAAAGAGAACTTTTGAGGAGGGTGAATAGCATTCTGGTTCTAATTAAAATGTAGAAATTAAATGAAGATTAAAGAACAGACGTGAGAGAGCTACCAATGCATCAAAATCACGGACCTATGGCTTTAAAAATGAACGAGTTTTCTTTTTCTTTTTCGTTTTTTGACACATGACAACTCAATGGAAATATTTAGTGCCATGTCATGGTAAAATTGCTCTCAGGATGTATTCAATTTGTGGTTGACTTTGATGCGCCTATAGGGGTCCAGCAATTCCATCCTTGCCTCAAACAGTCGATGGAAAGCGCAATATCACTTATCAGATGAGTCCGCATGCAATGGTTCTGGTCAGTTCCGTTAAATTGCCACAGTCAAAGATTTTACTTTTGCTGTGCAAATGCTTTAGATGGAGAAAAATAGAGGATTGACCCGTAATCGGAAGAAACAAACGAAAAATCCAAGGAAGAAGTACCGGGTGAGTCGAGAATCAGATTGTTGATGTATATTCTCACGTCGACTTTCAATATTGCCTGAAATTATTTATGTTCATCTCGCGTGCAGAGTAAGCATGAGAAGGCAGTGGTCCGGCGAAAAGGACAAGTTCGGGAAATCAGGAAGCCTTCCGGACCTTATGGTGGGGAAGCATCTGGTATTAATGCAGGAATCAGTCGAAGCATAAGATTCAAGAGCTAAATGCTACTAGTTTGGATGAAAATCTGTCGTGCGGACCTTGGAGCAACCTGCGGTGATTTGGGTGACAGGAGTATATATACATAGTCGAGCTTCTACAGCTGCACAAGCATCAGTTGGAGTCTAACGGGGATGTAAGGGGACGAGTTAGGAGCCCTGGCAGATACGTATTGCCCATCAGTGGCAGGCCATTTTTGTTAGTATCGGAAGACTAGAGTTTCACTTGAGTAGAGATTGCTTTCCATGTGGAAGGCCTTGTATTATTAGCAAGAAATCTTGTCGGAATTTGGTTATTAAAGATTGTGACTTCATCCTCTCTTTTTTCCTGTTTCTTTGGAAGGAGCCAATTCCGTATGTTCAGTTTTAACTCCCCGCCCAAAGGGGTTTTCCTCTTCAGCTAGTAGGACTGAATATTGTTGAATGAATTTGAGCTGAGGATGGGACTGGGTTCCAATAAGTGATCACGAGTCGCAGTATACTTTTAGAACCTGAGGTGCCTGTCTTTGGAAGATTCTGGTCTCAGGCAGGAAGGACACATTCCAGGTGAAGTGCCCACATTAGAAATATGCAAGCTATGTCTGGTGTGGTGATCCTTTTTAAGAGAATTTATAGCAAGCCTTGAAGCTATTTTGAAAGAGTAAACCACAGGGTTCCGAGAAGAACAAAGAGGGAACTACAGGTGTATATATTAGCCTTCATTCACGAACAAAAATATCCGATATTCCTGGTTTCTTAGAGATGAGCCTCATTAAATTTTTGTGCCTGAACCGTGCGAAAACATCCGGTGCATCTGGGCTAATGATCAGGGGGCAGTGTTCATTCGAAGATCGCATTTCAGGATGAGGGGGCTCCTATCATTTTAGTTTCCTACCAAGATAAGAACGGAGTAATCTGATGGTTGGGTTTCGATGTTGATGATGACGAGTTTCTGGATAAACCTCAGGTGGCAGAAATGAAAATGCAGCAGCTTTCATCCTTTCTAATTTTCGATCAATCCATGCCCACTTGCCATAATTTTCGTAACTTCTCTCCACTCATATTATACACAGAAATACGGAAAATCCATAACTGGTCGTAGACGAGAGAGAGAAGAAAAGAGAAGATACAGAATCATACAACACAAGAAGAGATCAAAGGAGAACATATTTCTTCGAGGGTTGCGCACCTTCTGCTAAATTGTATGCAAGAGAGTTTTCTTCTCTTTATACGCACTAATATGTGTTGGAGATATGATTTCATTGGAGATATGATTTGACATCGAACATACAATCTAGGATTGGATTTGGATCGATCGATTGACTCAATTAGAGATCACGATTGATACCATATTTTTTCCTTTCTTTTTTACTGTTCATGCATTACACTATATATATGTGTAAAGAATGCATCTATCTATAGGCCCAAATTAGAAAAAATTATCCAAAAAGTCCTAAACATATTGTACTTTTTTTTAGTTTAGTTTAAAATTTTTCAATTTTATCAATTCAGTCATAAATATTTTCATATTTTGCCAATTAAGTCAATATGAACAATTTTGGCCGAAAATTGCGGGAGTTACGAAGGGAACTTCGAGCTCATATTGGTTATTAGTCGAGAACACAAATCGAACTCTATGAGATCGAATCTCTCGTTGTTCTTTAGTAGCTCAGTGGTAGAGTGGTCGGCTGTTAACTGACCTACTTGGGGAGATTTGATTCATTTGGAATTAAAGTCATTTCGAATTAAAGAATTCAGAATGAAAGGGTTCGTTGACCGTTAAAAGTAGGTAATCCGTTCGTACGTGGACGGCCAGTGCTAATGTGACCATTTTTAAATATTATTTAATGATATTTTAATATTTTTTATTTTTTATGCTTTTATTAATTTTTTTTAAAAGTTTGGAGAGAATCTTTGGCGAGGGTGGTTGTCCAACCGTCGCCAACCACAAGTGAGGGTCAGCCAACCCTCACCAACTTTGGGCGAGGGCACTAGCGAGGTCCATAACGCCCACGCCCTCGGCGACAAAAGCGAGGGCGTGTGGGCCCTTGGTCAAAACTGACGAGGGCGGTGACCTCGCTCGAAGCCCTCGCCTGGGGTTAGCGAGGGCCGCCAAGCCCTTGCCTGGCCAGATTTGGTGAGGTGTCACGGCCCTAGCCCGGGGTTGGCGAGGGTGAACTAGCCACCCTTGCTAGGCTTCTCTCTAAACCCTTAAAAAAGTTTTTAAAAAAATTGAAAATTTTAATAAAATATTTTTAAAAATTGCTATGTTAGTGTTGGCCATTCACGTAAGTAATTTCCAACAAAAATTGGCTGGATAGATTTAATTGGCAAAAAGTGTAAAAATTTTAGACTCAATTGACAAAATTAAAAATTTAGGATTGAATTTGAAAAAGTATAATAAGTTTATGACTTTTTGAACAATTTTCCCCTAAATCATGATTGTGTTTCATTAGTTTAGATCTAAAATTTTAAGGTGAATCTATATATAGGAAGTCTTGAAGATGATATCCATGTTTGGAAGCACTTTCTTTTTTCCAAAAGAATCGTTTCTTATGAACCCAAAACTCCTTTTGACATATGGAAGAGCTCGGTGTATATTTGGTGCTCACCGCCCTCGTCAGAAAGGGCCAGGTAGGTCTGGCTCTGTCGATTTTCTATAAGCTTTTGGACGGTTCGAACGGGGCGGTTTCAGTCCCGAGCACGGTCGCGTCCAGTGAGCTGCTTGTCGCACTTAGGAAGGCGGATCTGAGAGCGGAGTTCAGGGAGGCGTTTGACAAATTGAGAGGGAAGAATGGGTTTGAGTTGGATGCTTGAGGTTATAACATTTGTACTTGCGCGTTCGGGTATTGGGGCGATTTGCCGACTTCTCTGCACCTTTTCGAGGAGATGAAGGCGAGGAGTTCGGCTTCGTTAGCCATCCTCTCAATTTTAGGAGGTAAAAGAAGATGGCAAATTAGATCCAAAGACTATGACTAATTATCTATAGAAAAACGCATCAGCTTAAATTTTCAGTTTTTATTTGCCTCTTAAGATTATAACATATCACAAGCCCAACAATGTGTTATTGACATGGTATTCCATAGCCAAAAGTTTTGAACATTATGATGCGAGTCAAATCCAGCTGAACGTGCCTGTGACATGCTTATTTTTGTTTTGATTAGAAGATTTGTAAAAGTAGGACCTAATTAGACAAATTAAAAAGTTGTATAACTTGATTAAAAAAGTGTGAAAGTAGACGGAAAGTAAACATGGAGCGTCATGTCATTGTAACACATTTGTTACAATGTGTTATCCTTCACTAGTATCATGACAAAAGTAAAAATACAGCCTAAAATTCTAAAATCATCCCCTTGTTACTATCCCAACCTAGAAACATGGAGCGTCATGTCATGGCTCGATGAATTGACATGATCTAGAGGCTTTTTGAATGATTGTTATGACCGATTCATAACCAAGTGACCCTCAACCTATCTCCCAAAGACTTAAGGTTTTCTCTAGTGTTCTTGAATACTTTTAGGGGTGGACAATATGGTAATTGTACACATATGTAACAAATGTAGGTAGATGGTGGTTAGGGAGATGCAATCTCTACCATTATATCAAGAGGAGATCTATGGCTACAGTTAGCCTTGTACTTGTATATATAGGGCATTCTCTCCTTCATTTCGGAACTTCTTTCTAGAAGACTAAAGGGTTTGAGATACTTTGCCTCCTACAGAAACATCTGCCTTTTGTCAGGCTTTTTGTGAATTTAACTACATATAATTAGGCCAAGTAATTTTTGTGGCATCACATTCCAGTCTCTCACGGATGGTGGGCCTTCTCTCTTTGAGAGGAGACCTCCGATCGAAGAAAGCCTCCGAGGAACATCGAGATGGTACTAGTGACAAGAGGAAGAATAAGGATGATGAGGAAGAAACAATGCTTCTCATGAATTCTTCCCTAATGTTGGTCATGTCAGTAATATCCAAACGGAATAACAAGGTTGATGAGGAAGAATCGACGCTTCCATGAATTCTTCCCTAATGTTGGTGATGAAGACAGTAATATCCAAACGGGAGGTTGCTCAGTTTGTGTTCAGGGTGCGCCAAGATTGGAAGATCTATGTTCCTATCATCATGCTCGCGAAGAGAGCTGGAGAGTTGAGCTGGAGTTTGGCCAACATGTTTGACCACCTCGTCATGATCTTCAAAGTACTTGTTCTCTTATGGATTACAAAAAGAGCACCGTTTTTCCCAGCTAAGGACTCGCTGTTTTATCTCCTTGTGTCTGTTTACATCGTAGCATTCTTATCTGCTTTTGGTGGCGGCATTCTTATCTTGGTGGCAAATGGTTCTGCTGCTTAAAATTGGGTGGGCTCAGAGTGCTGGCCGTCTCGCTGGTTTCTGATGGCCATGGTTTTAATCCTCCTCTATAAAATTAGCTGAGCTGATATGTGTTTATTTCTCCCTTTTTCTTTGTTTAGAATAAAGGATTTGTACAAATATGTGTTTCTTAAGGTCTTTCTTTTTTCAGTTCGTGACGTTGGGAGAAAAAAATCAAGCAAATCTTAATGATCTAAGGATCACGGATCCACGGATCTCCAAATAAACAATACAAAAACGACGTCGTTTTGGTATTAACAAGGTAAAAAATAATATAAAATTAATTAAATTAAATTTAAAACTAAATTTATTTAAAACATTTAAAAATAAAAACACAAATATTAAATAAATTAAATAAATTAAAAAATAAATAAATAAATAAATTTACCAAAAAAAAGGTGGGAAGGGGTCGGTTGAGGGTTGAGCCCTCACCGCCGAGGAAGGGACGGCGGCGACGAGGCTCGGCCCTCGGCCCCCCTTCCCTTTAAAAAAAATATTTATTTATTTTTAATTTTTTTAATATTTGTATTTTTATTTAAAAATGTTTTACATAAATTTAGTTTTAAATTTAATTTAATTATTTTTTATATTATTTTTTTATCACGTTAGTACAAAAACGACGTCGTTTTTTGTATTGTCTAGCCACGTTAGTGTGCAAAACGACGCCATTTTGCACTTATTTCGTCGGAAAATTGCCACGTTAGCATTTTGGCTAGATTTTCGCCAGAGTGGCACTTAAGTGATCAATTTTATTTCAATTTCTGTATTTAAATGTCACATTTATAACTTTTGGCACTTAAAAGTACCTCTTCGTGCTAAGTTTTGGCACTTGCACTATACTTCTCCTCGAGAAGCTGCTTCACCTTATTTTGAGATATCATGGCTTTTAACTGAAAATCACAAAACATATGTATAATATTTCACATCACAGATACAACAAAAGCACGGTTGCATCAAACATATTTGGTTCTTATTTTGCAGCCCCACTTCATATCCCACCAAATTGGTTGGGCCAATTTGGTGTAATACATGACTTACTTCTTTTTTCTTGACTATTCCCCTTAGATTATCTATTAGATGTTTATGGGGTCTCCAGTATATGATTTTACTTTCGCTATAGTTTTTCTATGATTCACAATACACGAAAAGAGTTTATGAAAATTTTCTCTAGGTCGTCCATTATGTTAAGCTGTCCAAAAGTTTGTATTAGTATATATAGTTGATCGGTGATGCTTGTGCCGTAAAATCAATCGTGCAAGGATTGGAATTTCGAAGAGGAGTATTGTTAATATGAGATTTTGACGGGACAATTATAAAAAAAATTTCTAAAGTTTTCATGTAACGACCAATATAGTCAAAAACCTTTTTAATTTCATCAACTTAATCGTAAACATTCTGACAATTTGCATATGTAGTTTAACTCGTTAATTTTGATCAGAACATTTTATTTATATAACACGACCGGCGTTGACATAGATATTTTTAAATTTGATTTTAATTTTCTGATTTTTTAATAATTTTTATACTTTATTTTCTTTTATTTTCTTTCTTTTTTTTCCCAACTACGGTGGCCTTCACCGCCCCACAATTGGAAAAAGAAAAAGAAAGAAAATAAAACAAGAAAATACAAAATTATAAAAAAAGTTCTGAAAAATTTAGAAGAAATTGCAGAAAGAAAAGTCACCGCACCACCTTCCCCATCCCCCCCCCCAACAAACACAAAAAAACCAATGGAAAGGACAAATTATAAATAAAAGTCATTGACCAAATGGAAAAACCAGATTACGAGGATGCAGTTCCCCTTCGGATTCCGTCTGACGGTATTATAAGGGCCTGTTCCAAGCTCAAAGAGGAGGTTGCACTTCTCGTAAAAAATGGCAGCCTCAGCAGGCCTGAATACTGAATAGAATAGATCACGGAAAAGTCAAAATGAAAGCTATCGCTTGCAAGGATACAGCTTCAGTAATGCCTGAGAAGTAAGGGAGCCTACAGACCTAATGTAGCTAACGAAGTGTCACTACAAGAAAATTCTGCACCATCACACAAAGATTGAGAGATATTATAACTCGCCTACTTTCTAATTGAACTGGATTTAGAATCTCATGTAATTAAGATGATAAATTCAACCATCGAACTCTCCTTTTCCACCAGTGAATGCTGACTTCCCTCTTTTTAATATTTTTTCTAGGTGAATTCCTCTTTGAGCATCCTCATATTTTAACACAGACCATACATCTAACTGAGATCACGCGGCCTGATACTTTCTACAACTCAAATGAACTGCTAAAGAGTTAGAACAATCATTTCAAAGTTCCAAAAGCTGAACAACACTAGCAGATATCCTTGAAGATATAAATTAATTGAGGAGATGGATGTTTTCCATCACATTCGCATGCAATATATGCGATGAGACTAATTTGAAACAGTGAAGGTTACATCCATAAACATCGGCAAATTCTGAACCAGAATAGGACCATTGAACATCATGATTAGGTCCCTCTGTACCTGACAAACTATCAACAATGCAAAAGATAAGTTTCAAGAAAATAATTATGTAGGTCGTCTTAGTAAGAAACAAATAAAAGCTAGCGAAGAGGCACGAGCCCTTCATGATTCCCTCCTGTTGTCGGGCAGTTTAGTTTTGATTCCTCGTAGTAACTCTGGTTCGTTTTATCAACATCATACTGCACCACAACCAGAAGTCCAGTTGACCCATCATTCCAGTGTAGCCGCACCACATCGTACTGTGATAAATTTCTATTTAAATTTTCTTTCGATGATCAGCTATTATGCTTTTACGTGGACTACAAGCGACATTCTGGTTAATCGTTATCGCATAGAAGGCGCTTTTATCTTCTTTATCTAATTTGTGGTCCTATCAACTATCCAAATGGCAGAACTATAAATAAACCTACACGGTGTGGATAGTTGAGAGGTCCAAGAGAGATTTCTATGAGATAAAAACGCCTTGTATGCAGGAGTGATTAACCATAACACCACCAACTGTAGTTGGAAAAGTAAATTGGGCCGACGCGGAGCCAACCAAGGAATTCACACATTAGCAACCTAGAACGATAAATCAAAGGCAGGCATAATTCTGTCAGGAAATATGACATGAAAAAGAAGAAAGCTTTAGAAGAAGCACTGCAACTGTTCATAAATACAGTCCTCAAATTTAATGATGAGCAAGACATGTATATACAGGAGAAATATCAGCAGCCTATTGCCAACTTTTTTCTGTATAGAAAAACCAACCTAGGAGAAATACTTAGGAGTTGGTTACATCAGCTTTCCTCTATCCGTATAGAAAAACCAATCCAGTTTACAACCTCCCCTCCCAACTTGGGAAAGAAAGGCATACGAATGTCATTAAATTTTGTAGATGACCAGCATGGCTATATTAATCAGAAAGGCTAGGATGGTGGCCATTGATCCAATCGCTCCCATTCTAGGTCTACAGAATAATTTCCCTCCAAGAGCAGCTAAGAAGCTCAGCACATAAAGAAACACGACAACGTTGCTGGTTAATGTTATGTAACTAGCAAGACAAACGGCTCCTTGAATGTTTAGACCCAACAACGAATCTGTCATGTCAGCTAATCTGTCAAGAACATGACCCAAGGAGTTCTCGGTACGAGATGTGGATTCCCCCTGGGAAACAGTTAGGTTAAATCCCTTCTCGATATCAATGTCAAGAGGAGCAAAACCATGAGATATGAATTCCCCACGGGACAATTGCGGTAGTTTGCTTGTGCCATTAGGAAAAGAATTCAGTCTTGCTTTCACCGGTGATGAAATGATCCCCAATTTCTCCAATATCAGAAAGGAGTTCTTCAAGCGGCATTGCAGGTTTCTTTCATCTCATCTCTCCTTGGGTCATGTTCTTGACAGCTTGGGTCATGTTCTCCTGTATATACATCTATATACATGTCTTGCTCATCATTAAATTTGAGGACTGCATTTATGAACAATTGCATTGAAGCTCTCTGCTTTTTCATGTCATCTTTTCTGACAAAATTGCGCTTGCCTTTGGTTTATCGTTCTAGGTTATTACTATGTGAATTCCTTGGTTGGCTCCATGCAGCCCAATTTAATTTTCTAAGTTGGTCGTGCGGTGGTTGTGTAGCGGTCCTGCTGCTATCGTGCAGGGTTCATGCTGCGGTCGTGCGGCGGCCGACAGTCCTACGTCAACTTTCCTCTATTTGTATAGAAAAACCAATCTTGTTTATAACCACCCCTCCCAACTTGGGAAAGAAAGGCATACGAATGTCATTAAATTTTGTAGATGACAAGCATGGCTATATTTATCAGAAAGGCTAGGATGGTGGCCATTGATCCAATCGCTCCCATTCTGGGTCTACAGAATAATTTCCCTCCAAGAGCAGCTAAGAAGCCCAGCACATAAAGAAACACGACGACGTTGCTGGTTAATGTTATGCAACTAGCAATAGAAATGGCTCCGTGAATGTTTAGACCCAACAACGAAACTGTCATGTCAGCCAATCTGTCAAGATCATGACCCAAGCTGTCATGAACATGACCCGAGGAGTTCTCGATACGAGATGTGGATTCCCCCTGGGAAATAGTTAGGTCAAATCCCTTCTCGATATCAATGTCAAGAGGAGCAAAACCATGAGATGTGAATTCCCCACGGGACAATTGCAGTCATCCGCTTGTGCCATTAGGAAAAGAATTCAGTCTTGCTTTCACCGGGGAAAAGTGCCAAAAAGTCCTAAACCTTTTGTCTTTGTGCTAATTTAGTCCTAAACCTTTTTTGGTGCCGATTTAGTCCTAAACATTTTTATGTTGTGCCAATTCAGTCATTTCCGGTCAATTTTGGTCAGAATTCTTGTGGGCCGAAGCCGGCCGACGTGGCCTCATCGGCGGTGACGTTGACTACTTTTAATAATATTTTAATATTTTAAATATATATTTTTAGTTTTTAATTTTTAATATTTTTCTTCTTTTTTTTTTCTTTTGTCTTCTCATCTTCTTCCTCCGGTAGGCGAGGTCGAGGTCGACCTCGCCGGCCTCCTCGCCGCGTGGCCGCGAGGGCAGCCTCGCTGGCTGGGCGGCGAGGCTCGCCCTCGTCGGATCTCGGCGAGGTCGAGCCTCGCCCATGGCCGGCGAGGCTCGACCTCGCCATCCGGCGAGGGCGACCCTCGCACCCGGCGCGAGGCCACCCTCGAGGCCTGTGCGGCAAGGGTGAGCCCGCCAGCTCGGCGCGTGGAGCATGGGGAGGAGAGCGAAGCCCCGACGATGGCAAAGCTCGGCGAAGGAGACGACGCGGAGCACGAGCCGAAGTCCGCGGTGCCACTCGGCGGCAGCGACGACGACGATGATGAGGAGGAAGCGAACGAAGACTTGAGCCTAAAAATCGTCGAAAAGGCGCTCTCGGCGCGCGCCGCAAAGCTCGCCTCCAAGCCGCCGGGCGTTGACGTGTTGGAGGAGGACGACGATAGGCCTCGGTTCCGTAAGACCTCGAGGACTGAATACGGGAATCCGGCCGCCTCCTTGTGCCGAGCTGGCGAGGCTCGACCTCGCCGGATCGGGCGAGGGCAAGGCTCGACGCCCGGGCCTCGAGGGCGGCCTCGCGACGGGTGGGCGAGGCTCGCCCTCGCTGCCCGGCGCGAGGTCGCCCTCGCGGCCCTTTGTTGAGGAGGTCGACCTCGACCTCGCCGGCTGTCGCCTCCTACCGGTCGCCGAGGTTCGGTGGACTGGCCGGAGGAAGAGGATGAGAAGACAAAAAGAAAAAAAAAGAAAAAAAAATTAAAAACTAAAAACTAAAAATTAAAAAACTAAAAATAAAAAATAAAAAATTATTAAAAGTAGTCCATATCAGCGCCGATGAGGCCACGTCAGCTGGCCGGCGTCCAGTAAGCAAATTCCAACCAAAATTGACCGGAAAGGACTGAATTGGCACAACGTAAAAAGGTTTAGGACTAAATCGGCACCAAAAAAAAATGTTTAGGACTAAATTGGCATAAAGACAAAAAGTTTAGGACTTTTTTGACACTTTTCCCCTTTCACTAGTGATGAAATGATCCCCAATTTCTCCCATCTTAGAAAGGAGTTCTTCAAGCGGCATTGCAGGTTTCTTTCATCTCATCTCTCCTTGGGTCATGTTCTTGACAGCTTGGGTCATGTTCTCCGGTATATACATCTATATACATGTATTTCTTATCATTAAATTTGAGGATTGCATTTATGAACAGTTGCATTGAAGCTCTCTGCTTTTTCATGTCATCTTTTCTGACGAAATTGCCCTTACCTTTGGTTTATCGTTCTAGGTTATTACTATGTGAATTCCTTGGTTAGCTCCACGTCAGCCCAATTTAATTTTCTAAGTCGGTCGAGCGGCGGTCATGCGGTGGTCATGCAGCAGTCCTGCGGCTATCGTGTAGCGTTCGTGCTGCGGTCATGCAGCGGCCAGCGGTCTTACATCAACTTTCTTCTATATGTATAGAAAAACAAATCCAGTTTATAAACTCCCCTCCCAACTTGGGAAAGAAAGGCATACGAATGTCATTAAATTTTGTACATGACCATCATGGTAATATTACTAAGAAAGGCTAGGATGGTGGTCATTGATCCAACCGCTCGCATTCTAGGTCTACAGAATAATTTCCCTCCAAGAGCAGCTAAGAAGCCCAGAACATAAAGAAACACGATGACGTTGCTGGTTAATGTTATGTAACTAGCAAAAGAAACGGCTCCGTGAATGTTTAGTCCCAACAAGGAATCTGTCATGTCAGCCAATCTGTCAAGAACATGACCCAAGCTGTCATGAACATGACCCAAGGAGTTCTCGGTACGAGATGTGCATTCCCCCTCGGAAACAGTTAGGTCAAATCCCTTCTCGATATCAATGTCAAGAGGAGCAAAACCATGAGATGTGAATTCCCCACGGGACAATTGCGGTCGTCTGCTTGTGCCATTAGGAAAAGAATTCAGTCTTGCTTTCACTGGTGATGAAATGATCCCTAATTTCTCCAATCTCATAAAGGAGTTCTTCAAGCGGCATTGCAGGTTTCTTTCATCTCATCTCTCCTCGGGTCATGTTCTTGACAGCTTGGGTCATGTTCTCCAGTATATACGTCTATATACATGTCTTGCTCATCATTAAATTTGAGGACTGCATTTATGAACAATTGCATTGAAGCTCCTGCTTTTTCATGTCATCTTTTTTGACAAAACTGCGCTTGCCTTTGGTTTACCGTTCTAGGTTATTACTATGTGAATTCCTTGGTTGGCTCCATGCAGCCCAATTTAATTTTCTAAGTCGGTCGTGCGGTGGTCGTGCAGCGGTCATGCCGCTATCTTACAGCGTTCGTGCGGCGGTCGTGCGGTAGCCGGCGGTTCTACGTCAGCTTTCCTCAATCCGTATAGAAAAACCAATCACTTTTATAACTCCCCTCCTAACTTGGGAAAAAAAGGCATACAAATGTCAATAAATTTTGTAGATGACCAGCATGGCTATATTAATCGGAAAGGCTAGGATGGTGGCCATTGATCCAATCGCTCCCATTCTGTGTCTACAGAATAATTTCCCTCCAAGAGCAGCTAAGAAGCCCAGCACATAAAGAAACACGACGACGTTGCTGGTTAATGTTATGTAACTAGTAAGAGAAACGGCTCCTAGAATGTTTAGACTAAACAACGAATCTGTCATGTCAGCCAATCTGTCAAGAACATGACCCAAGCTGTCATTAAATTTGAGGACTGCATTTATGAACAGTTGCATTGAAGCTCTATGCTTTTTCATGTCATCTTTTCTAACAAAATTGCGCTTGGCTTTGGTTTACCGTTCTAGGTTATTACTATGTGAATTCCTTGGTTGGCTCCGTGCAGCCCAATTTAATTTTCTAAGTCGGTCGTGCGGTGGTCGTGCGATGGTCGTGCGACAGATCGTGCCGCTATCGTGCAGCGTTCGTGCTGCGGTCGTGCGGCGGCCAGCAGTCCAACGTCAGCTTTCCTCTATCTGTATAGAAAAACAAATCCGGTTTATAACCTCCCCTCCCAACTTGGGAAAGAAAGGCATATGAACGTCATTAAATTTTGTAGATAACCAGCATGGCTATATTACTCAGAAAGGCTAGGATGGTGGCCATTGATCCAATCGCTCGCATTCTGGGTCTACAGAATAATTTCCCTCCAAGAGTAGCTAAGAAGCCCAGCACATAAAGAAACACGACGACGTTCCTGGTTAATGTTATGTAACTAGCAAGACAAACGGCTCCTTGAATGTTTAGACCCAACAACGAATCTGTCATGTCAGCCAATCTGTCAAGAACATGAGCCAAGGAGTTCTCGGTACGAGATGTGGATTCCCCCGGGAAACTTGGTTAGGTCAAATCCCTTCTCGATATCAATGTCAAGAGGAGCAAAACCATGAGATGTGAATTCCCCACGGGACAATTGCGGTTGTCTACTTGTGCCATTAGGAAAAGAATTCAATCTTGCTTTCACTGGTGATGAAATGATCCCCAATTTTTCCAATCTCATAAAGGAGTTCTTCAAGCGGCATTGCAGGTTTCTTTCATCTCATCTCTCCTTGGGTCATGTTCTTGACAGCTTGGGTCATGTTCTCCAGTATATACATCTATATACATGTCTTGCTCATCATTAAATTTGAGGACTGCATTTATGAAGAGTTGCATTGAAGCTCTCTACTTTTTCATGTCATATTTTCTAACAAAATTGCGCTTGCCTTTGGTTTATCGTTTTAGGTTATTACTATGTGAATTCCTTCGTTGGCTCCATGCAGCCCAATTTAATTTTCTAAGTCGGTCGTGCGGTGGTCGTGTGGTGGTCGTGCAGCGGTCCTGCCGCTATCGTGCAGCGTTCATGTGGCGGTTGTGCGGCGGCTGGCGGTCCTACGTTAGCTTTCCTCTATCTGTATAGAAAAGTAAATCCGGTTTATAACCTCATCTCCCAACTTGGGAAAGAAAGGCATACGAATGTCATTAAATTTTGTAGATAACCAGCATGGCTATATTACTCAGAAAGGCTAGAATGGTGGCCTTTGATCCAATCGCTCGCATTTTGGGCCTACAGAATAATTTCCCTCCAAGAGTAGCTAAGAAGCCCAGCACATAAAGAAACACGACGACATTGCTAGTTAATGTTATTTAACTAGCGAGAAACGACTCCTTTAATGTTTAAACCCAACAACGAATCTGTCATGTCAGCCAATCTGTCAAGAACATGACCCAAAGAGTTCTCGGTACGAGATGTGGATTCCCCCTCGGAAACAGTTAGGTCAAATCCCTTCTTGATATCAATGTCAAGAGGAATAAAACCATGAGATGTAAATTCCCCACAGGACAATTGCGGTCATCTGCTTGTGCCATTAGGAAAATAATTCAGTCTTGCTTTCACTGGTGATGAAATGATCCACAATTTGTCCAATCTCATAAAGGAGTTCTTCAGGCGGCATTGCAGGTTTCTTTCATCTCATCTCTCCTTGGGTCATGTTCTTGACAGCTTGAGTCATGTTCTTCAGTATATACATCTATATACATGTCTTGCTCATCATTAAATTTGAGGACTGTATTTATGAACAGTTGCATTGAAGCTCTCTGCTTTTTCATATCATCTTTTCTGAAAAAATTGCGCTTGCCTTTGGTTTACCGTTCTAGTTTATTACTATGTGAATTCCTTGGATGGCTCCATGCAGCCCAATTTAATTTTCTAAGTCGGTCGCACGGTGGTCGTGCGGTGGTCATACAGCGGTCGTGCCGCCATCTTGCAGCGTTCGTGCGGCGGTCGTGCGGCAACCGGCAGTCCTACGTCAGCTTTCCTCTATCCGTATAGAAAAACCAATCCAGTTTATAACTCCCCTCTCAACTTGGGAAAGAAAGGTAGACGAATGTCATTAAATTTTGTAGATGACCAGCATGCCTATATTAATTGGAAAGGCTAGGATGGTGGCCATTAGTCCAATCGCTCCCATTCTGGGTCTACAGTATAATTTCCCTCCAAGAGCAGCTAAGAAGCCCAGCACATAAAGAAACATGACGACGTTGCTGGTTAATGTTATGTAACTAGCAAGACAAATGACTCCTTTAATGTTTGGACCCAACAACGAATCTGTCATGTCAGCCAATCTGTCAAGAACATGACCCAAAGAGTTCTCGGTACGAGATGTGGATTCCCCTTGGGAAACAGTTAGGTCAAATCCCTTCTCGATATCAATGTCAAGAGGAACAAAACCATGAGATGTAAATTCCCCACGGGACAATCGCGGTCGTCTGCTTGTGTAATTAGGAAAAGAATTCAATCTTGCTTTCACTGGTGATGAAATGATCCCCAATTTCTCCAATCTCAGAAAGGAGTTCTTCAGGCAGCATTGCAGGTTTCTTTCATCTCATCTCTCCTTGGGTCATGTTCTTGACAACTTGGGTCAGGTTCTCTAGTATATACATCTATATACATGTCTTGCTCATCATTAAATTTGAGGACTGCATTTATGAACAGTTGCATTGAAGCTCTCTCCTTTTTCATGTCATCTTTTGTGACAAAATTGCGCTTGCCTTTGGTTTATCCTTCTAGGTTATTACTGTGTGAATTCCTTGGTTGGATCCACGTCAGCCCAATTCGATTCTCTAAGTCGGTCGTGTGGTGGTCATGTAGCAATCGAGCCGCTATCGTGCAACGTTCGTGCGGCGGTCGTGCGGCGGCCGGCGGTCCTACATCAAGTTTCCTCTATATGTATAGAAAAACCAATCCGGTTTTTAACCTCCCCTCCCAACTCAGGAAAGAAAGGCATACGAATGTCATTAAATTTTGTATATGACCAGCATGGCTATATTACTTAGAAAGGCTAGGATGGTGGCCATTGATCCAATCACTGGCATTCTAGGTCTACAGAATAATTTTCCTCCAAGACCAGCTAAGCAGCCCAGCACATAAAGAAACACGACGACGTTGCTGGTTAATGTTATGTAACTAGCAAGAGAAACGGCTCCTTGAATGTTTAGACCCAACAACGAATCTGTCATGTCAGCCAATCTTTCAAGAACATGACCCAAGCTGTCATGAACATGACCCAAGGAATTCTCGGTACGAGACGTGGATTCCCCTCGGAAACAGATTAGGTCAAATCCCTTCTCGATATCAATGTCAAGAGGAGCAAAACCATGAGATGTGAATTCCCCACGGGACAATTGTGGTCGTCTACTTGTGCCATTAGGAAAAGAATTCAATCTTGCTTTCACTGGTGATGAAATGATCCCCAATTTTTCCAATCTCATAAAGGAGTTCTTCAAGCGGCATTGCAGGTTTCTTTCATCTCATCTCTCCTTAGGTCATGTTCTCGACAGCTTGGGTCATGTTCTCCAGTATATACATCTATATACATGTCTTGCTCATCATTAAATTTGAGGACTGCATTTATGAACAGTTGCATTGAAGCTCTCTGCTTTTTCATGTCATATTTTCTGACAAAATTGCACTTGGCTTTGGTTTATCGTTTTAGGTTATTACTATGTGAATTCCTTCGTTGGCTCCATGCAGCCCAATTTAATTTTCTAAGTCGGTCGTGCGGTGGTCGTGCGGTGGTCGTGCAGCGATCGTGCCGCTAACTTGCAGCATTCGTGCGGCAGTCGTGCGGCGACCGGTGGTCCTACGTCAGCTTTCCTCAATCTGTATAGAAAAACCAATCCAGTTTATAACTCCCCTGCCAACTTGGGAAAGAAAGGCATACGAATGTCAATAAATTTTGTAGATGACCAGCATGGCTATATTAATCGGAAAGGCTAGGATTGTGGCCATTGATCAAATTGCTCCCATTATGGGTTTACAAAATAATTTCCCTCCAAGAGCAGCTAAGAAGCCCAGCACATAAAGAAACACGACGACGTTGCTGGTTAATGTTATGTACCTAGCAAGAGAAACTGCTCCTTGAATGTTTAGACCCAACAATGAATCTGTCATGTCAGCCAAGCTGTCATGAACATGACCCAAGGACTTCTCGATACAAGATGTGGATTCCCCCTGGGAAACAGTTAGGTCAAATCCCTTCTCGATATCAATGTCAAGAGGAGCAAAACCATGAGATGTGAATTCCCCACGGGACAATTGCGGTCGTCTGCTTGTGCCATTAGGAAAAGAATTCAGTCTTGCTTTCACTGGTGATGAAATGATGCCCAATTTCTCCAATCTCATAAAGGAGTTCTTCAAGCGGCATTGCATGTTTCGTTCATCTCATCTCTCCTTGGGTCATGTTCTTGACAGCTTGGGTCATGTTTTCCTGTATATACATCTATATACATGTATTTCTGATCATTAAATTTGAGGATTGTATTTACGAACAGTTGCATTGAAGCTCTCTGCTTTTTCATGTCGTCTTTTCTGACAAAATTGCGCTTGCCTTTGGTTTATCCTTCTAGGTTATTACTGTGTGAATTCCTTGGTTGGATCCATGTCAGCCCAATTTGATTTTCTAAGTCGGTCGTGCGGTGGTCATGCAGCAATCGAGCCGCTATCGTGCAACGTTCGTGCGGTAGTCATGCGGCGGCCGGCGATCCTACGTCAGCTTTCCTCTATATGTATAGAAAAACCAATCCGGTTTATAACCTCCCCTCCCAACTTAGGAAAGAAAGGCATACGAATGTCATTAAATTTTGTATATGACCAGCATGGCTATATTACTTAGAAAGGCTAGGATAGTGGCCATTGATCCAATCCCTAGCATTCTGGGTCTATAAAATAATTTCCCTCCAAGAGCAGCTAAGCAGCCCAGCACATAAAGAAACACGACGACGTCGCTGGTTAATGTTATGTAACTAGCAAGAGAAACGGCTCCTTGAATGTTTAGACGCAACAACGAATCTGTCATGTTAGCCAATCTGCTAAGAACATGACCCAAGCTGTCATGAACATGACCCAAGGAGTTCTCGGTACGAGATGTGGATTCCCCCTGGGAAGCAGTTTGGTCAAATCCCTTCTCAATATCAATGTCAAGAGGAGCAAAACCATGTGATGTGAATTCCCCACGGGACGAATTCCCCACGGGACAATTGCGGTCGTTTGGTTGTGTCATTAGGAAATGATTTGAGTCTTGCTTTCACTGGTGATGAAATGATCCCCAATTTCTCTAATCTCATAAAGGAGTTCTTCAAGCGGCATTGCGGGTTTCTTTCATCTCATCTCTCCTTGGGTCATGTTCTTGACAGCTTGGGTCATGTTCTCCAAGATATATACATCTATATACATGTCTTGGTCATCATTAAATTTGAGGACTGCATTTATGAAGAGTTGCATTGAAGCTCTCTACTTTTTCATGTCATCTTTTCTGAAAAAATTGCACTTGCCTTTGGTTTACCGTTCTAGGTTATTACTATGTGAATTCCTTTGTTTGCTCCATGCAGCTCAATTTAATTTTCTAAGTCGATTGTGCGGTGGTCGTGCAGTGGTTGTGCAGCGGTCGTGCCGCTAACTTGCAACGTTCGTGCGGCGGTCATGCGGCGGCCGGTGGTCCTACGTCAGCTTTCCTCTATCCGTATAGAAAAACCAATCCAGTTTATAAGTCCCCTGCCAACTTGGGAAAGAAAGGCATACGAATGTCAATAAATTTTGTAGATGACTAGCATGGCTATATTAATTGGAAAGGCTAGGATGGTGGCCATTGATCCAATCGCTCCCATTCTGGGTTTACAGAATAATTTCCCTGACGCAACAACGAATCTGTCATGTTAGCCAATCTGCCAAGAACATGACCCAAGCTGTCATGAACATGACCCAAGGAGTTCTCGGTACGAGATGTGGATTCCCCCTAGGAAACAGTTAGGTCAAATCCCTTCTCGATATCAATGTCAAGAGGAGCAAAACCATGAGATGTGAATTCCCCATGGGATAATTGCGGTAAATGCGCTTGTGCCATTAGGAAAAGAATTCAGTCTTGCTTTCACTTTGGTGATGAAATGATCCCCAATTTATCCAATCTCGAAAGGAGTTCTTCAAGCGGCATTGCAGGTTTCTTTCATCTCATCTCTCCTTGGGTCATGTTCTTGACAGCTTGGGTCATGTTCTCCAAAGTATATACATCTATATACATGTCTGCTCATCATTAAATTTGAGGACTGCATTTATGAACAATTGCATTGAAGCTCTGCTTTTTCATGTCATATTTTCGACAAAATTGCACTTGCCTTTGGTTTATCGTTCTAGGTTATTACTATGTGAATTCCTTGGTTGGCTCCACGTCAGCCCAATTTAATTTTCTATGTCGGTCATGCAGTGGTCGTGCGGTGGTCGTGCAGTAATCGTGCTGCTATCTTGCAGCGTTCGTGCGGCGGCTGGCGGTCCTATGTCAGCTTTCCTCTATCCGTATAGAAAAACCAATCCAGTTTATAACCCCCCTCCCAACTTGGGAAAGAAAGGCATACGAATGTCATTAAATTTTGTAGATGACCAGCATGGCTATATTAATTAGAAAGGCTAGGATGGTGGCCATTGATCCAATCGCTCCGATTCTGGGTCTACGAGAATAATTTCCCTCCAAGAGTGGCTAAGAAGCCAGCACATAAAGAAACACGATGACGTTGCTGGTTAATGTTATGTAACTAGCAAGAGAAACGGCTCCTTGAATGTTTAGACCCAACAACGAATTTATCATGTCAGCCAATCTTTCAAGAACATGACCCAAGCTGTCATGGACATGACCCAAGGAGTTCTCGGTACGAGATGTGGATTCCCCCGGGAAACATTTAGGTCAAATCCCTTCTCGATATCAATGTCAAGAGGAGCAAAACCATGAGATGTGAATTCCCCACGGGACAATTGCGGTCGTCTGCTTTTGCCATTAGGAAAAAAATGGAATCCGGCACAGTATTGCAAAAAACACATAAGGTATAGTCAATTCTTCCATAAGAGAGGAGAAAAGCCTAAGTAGGCAAACGGTTTTTAATGATAAGCCAAAGGTGAAATTGGAACCTGGGAGCTAAAGCATTATCCCAAATAAAAGAGGCCCACGGCACTCTATTCCTTTTGTTTCTAATGGAATCCCAGGCCGAACTGATGGAAAAGGAACTCGATGAATTACCGCACCACAGAAAGCGATCCAGAGCATCAGTAAGTGTTGGTATATCCATACCCTAGCACCGCAAAAAGGATCTTAAGACCAGGCCCTCAGGAGTAGCAAAATCCACCAAGGTTGCATGTCTGTGAACACCCGAGTTGCCAACTAAAGAATCCGGTACCAATAAACTTAGAGGCCCTTCAGTATGCCATCGGTCATACCACAAGGAAACCGGAGACCCATTTCCAACTTTCCAAAGAAATGATAAACAGAATTCCTTCCTCAACTGAAGGATCTTTTTCCATGCCCAAGAACATACCGATGGCCTTGCAGCAACCCAAAAATTATCCCATTTTAAGAAATTGGAGTGAATCCAACGACACCAAAGTGATTCCTTGTCAGTGAATAAAATCCAAATATACTTAAGCATTACCACCTTGTTGCAATCACGATTCTTTTTTGTTTATTATTATTTAATTCAGATTTTTTTTCATGTATTTTCAACGTAACCTTTGAGATGTACTTGTTCATTTTGCAACATTTCCTGAAAGATTGGCCTTGTTCTTTTGCAACCTTTTGAAGGGTTGCCTCTATTCGAAAGACAAAGATAAGTACGTTTGTTTTGAGATCAAACACACATCTTCTTCCATTTTCGTCTTCTTTCAAAAAGATGAAACAGCCATTTTTTCAATTGTTTCCCATGAGAGACCAAATACTAGAATTGCTATATAATATTCTCATTTGAGACTTTGTTGTATCTTGGAGAAAATTTGCCGATGACCATTAGCAACTTTGTGGGGCAAATAAATCCTTAAAGAAAGTGATATCACGCCTCAAAATCCGACTTGATTACTCTAAAGATCTAATTTCATTGTTCTACCCAATTCGAAGACGTATTTTCCTAACACTGTATAAATTGGCGCTGGCATAGGTGGGGAGGAAAAGCCCGTGTTGTGCGGATCTGAGAGGACAGATGGGGTGAACACGGTGTCGACACTTCTTGCATCAGTGTAGACGCGTTCCTCCGTGAATGCGAACGTGGGTCGACATGTTGGTCCGTGAACGCGGGGTAGACGGCTCAACATCTTATTCCCTTAATGTCGTGTAAATGCGCTCAACATCTTCAACCATCGGTGTCGACGCGTTCATGGAGTAGACTGGCTCAACGTCTTATTCACTCCTTGTCGTGTGAACGCGTGGGGTGAACGCGGGGTTGACTGGCTCAACAACCCACCAACCGCCGCCCCCTCCCGCGACCGGTGGGCTGTGGGCGGCAATCCTGCGGCGGCGGTCAGCGGTCGTGCGGCGATTGAGTGGTGATCATGCAATAGTTGTGCGATGATCGTGCGGCATTTGTGCGGTGGTCGTGCGGCTAGTCGCTGGTCCGTGAGTAAGAAGAAAAACAAATAAATACAAAAAATTATAAATTTTTACCAACCACATTTATGTTCTTTTTGTATTCCAAGAATATAAATTTTGTATAATTACCAAATACCTTACTTTATTCAGAAATTGTTCCCAGTGTAAAAATAGAAAAAAAATTAATTCTGAAAATAACTATTGCTCTTATTGTAACCCAGAATAACAAAAATGCCTTGACCGATTAGGCTGATCGATTATGCGAAAAAAAAAAAACAATAGATGGTTTCACTTTCACTCTAGTTTTTTTGTGATTCACAATATGCTAAAAGAGTTTAAGAAAATTTTCTCGGGGTTGCCCATTATGTTAAGCCATCCAAAAATTTGTATTAGTATATATGGTTGATCGGTGATGCTTGTGCCGTAAAATCAATCATGCACGGATTGGAATTTCGAAGAGGAGTATTGTTAATATGAGGTTTTGATGAGATTACTATAAAAAAATATTCTTAAATTTATCATGTGATATAGTCCAAAACCTTTTTTAATTTTGTCAACTTAATCATAAACATTTTAACAATTTGCAAATGTAGTTTAACTTGTCAATTTTGATTGGATGTCAGTTGTCTATGTAACATGTAACACGGCCAGTGTTGACGTAGATATTTTTAAATTTGTTTTTAATTTTCTGAAATTTTTAATAATTTTTAATATTATATTATATTATATTATATTCTTCTTTTTTTCGGACTACTGGCAATTGGAAAAAGAAAAAGAAAGAAAATAAAACAAAAAAAAAAAAAAGAAATTATAGAAAGTTCAGAAAAATTTAAAAGAAATTGCAGAAAGAAAGGTCACCGCACATCCCATTCCCTCCCCCCCTGCGGCAGGGGGATGCACTTCACCTTCGGATTCCGTCCGACGGTACTATAAGGGCCTGTTCCGAGCTCAAAGAGGAGGTTGTACTTCTTGTAGGGGCATATGACTAGAATAGATCACGGAAAAGTCAAAAGGAAAGCTACTGCTTGCAAGGATAAAAGCTCCAGTAGTGCCTGAGAAGTAAGGAAGCCTACAGACCTAATGTAGCTAACGAAGTGTCACTACAAGAAACTTCTGCAATATAACACAAAGATTGAGAGATATTACAACTTGCCTAATTTCTTATTAGTACTGTTAAACTGGATTTAGAATATTGTGTAATTAAGATGATAAATTCGACCATCGAACTCTCCTCTTTCACCGGTGAATGCTGACTTCCCTGTTTTAATATTTTTTCTAGGTGAATACCTCTTTGAGCATCCTGATATTTTGTCACAGACCATAGATCCAACTGAGATCACGCGGCTTGATACTTTCTACAGCTCAAATGAACTGCTAAAAAGTTAGAACAATCATTAATGAGTTCCAAAAGCTGAACAACACTAGCAGATATCCTTGAAGATATAAATTTATTGAGGAGATGGATGTTTTCCATCACATTCGCATGTGATATATGCGATGAGACTAATTTGAAACAGCGAAGGTTACATCTGTAAACAACGGCAAATTCTGAACCGAGTACGACCATTGAACATCATGATTAGTTCCCTTTGTACCGGACAAAGTACCAACAATGCAAAAGATAAGTTTCAAGAAAATTATTATGTAGGTCGTCTTAGTAAGAAAACAAATAAAAACTTGCAAAGAGGCACAAGCCCTTCATGATTCCCACCTGTTGTCAGGCAGTTTAGCTTTGATTCCTCGTAGTAACTTTGGTTGATTTAATCAACATCATACTACACCCCAACCGGAAGTCCACTTGACCTATCATTCCAGTGTAGCTGCACCACATCGTACTGTGATAAATTAATTTTTGGGTTTTAGTTTAAATTTTCTTTTGATGATTAGGTATTATGCTTTTACGTGGACTACAGGCGACGTTCTTCTGGTTAATCGTTACCACATAGGAGGTGCTTTTATCCGGTAGAATTCTTTATCTTTATTTATTTTTTGGTCTTGTTAAATATCCAAGTGGCAGTGCCTCTAGTTTAGGTCTATTCATAATTCCGACATGAGAATTATAGGGTGTCATGTGTTGAGTGATATCAGAGCTTAGGTTTGCAATAGAGTGATAACATGCATTTAGGCTAGCAGATTATTAAGGTGTATGTCTTTGCACACAAAACAGGATTTCTTTGCTCGTTATAAGTAAGTGATTGCGACATATATGTAAATGCTGATGAATAAAAACAATTTGAGTTTGTGTTTATGTGAAGTTCTTTTTACAAGTATGAGATGGTATTAATGTTGTGTGCTTATGTCGTTTCACAGTAGGAACCTGAGATATTGTCCTACTCCAGAAAATGTACTTGGTAGAAATATATCATAGGTATTTTTTAAGGGAATTGGATATATGCATACACACACGAGTATAATTTAATTTAGAGCAATTATCATGAACATGGTATGACCTATATGTTTCATATATTCCTTATTATGTCTCGATTGCGTTCAATAATTTCTAAAGAAGGTTTTGTCTCCCATGTATATTATGCAATATGTCAAAGTGAGAAATCATTTGTTAAATATAAAAAGTTACGGTTAAATACTGAATTTATAAAGAGAAAGGGGAAGGGATCGGGGTAATAAAGAGGAGGTGCCTTGGTGAGAGAAAAACCCTCTAATACTGCCAACTGAGCAAATTGGCGAAAGATGCCAACATTGCTCTAAGAATCCTCCATTGGCAATTAGCTTTCGTTATATGTGGATTCATGGACCAAGACACATGGGAACACAACTAAGTAGAAGCTTAAGTGAATCGACAAATAATTCATGCTATTTTGCAGATATTTGAACATTATTTGAAGAAAAGGAGTTCTAATTTGCACGGTGTTAGCCCTCATCACAATAAATTCAAAGAACAGCAAACAGAGAGCAAAGAAGTACTCTGATCATCTCCTCTCAAGTTAGTCTTTCAATCTTCACTCAAAAGCCCAATATCGGCATCATTGGATTAGCTCCACTCCAAAGGAAATAAGGCATTGCGCCGCCGTTTTCCCCCGTAGCCTCTTTGTTGTGCGAGGGAAATCAAACTGGTGACCAAGATTCTAGACATGAAACCCACATTAACTATCATATCATGAATCACTCGAGGCAGAACCAGCCTCCGTAGCCTTTTTTTTCCCTTTGTTTCTCCCTTGTCTTCTTGTTTCTCAACGCATTCTTGCTCAATGTTCTGTTATCAAAAACCGACCAGCATAGTGAATTGGGGCAATATTAGTTACCTAAAGGACGGTGTAACAATGAACAAAACATGTAACGAAAACTTACTCCAACGAGTACGACACAACCAAAGGAAAATAGAATTTCATAGACACAAGTTAAAATCAAACAATTAGATACCCATTTTCAAAGAAACTATGGCTCCATCTATTTTTATTAAATGAATAATTTGAAAAATATTATTTTCAAAATTAATTACATATATCACTGGAAATAATTAGTCATTGAAATATATTTTCTTTAACAATAACAAATTTAAGTTAAAACTATTTTTTTGCATGATGAAAACATTTTTTATCTATTTATTTTTATGAGCAATACAAGTAATTATTGTTAAGAAAAGGTTTTCCAAATCATTCGTTTTCCAAGGTATAAATGCATCATTTTTTTTTTTTTTTTTTTTGCTTCTCCTTGTTCACTTACATGAAGCATTACTAGGGTATGGCAATTAATTCTCTATCCTTTCAATACAAAGTTCATTGGGCGTGCTTAGCGTGCATTTGTTCTACTATAGAAAGTTGACATATACCGTGGATTTAGTCTCTTTAAATTGGGGATACTATCCATACTTTCTTTATATTAAAAAGAGTTAAAGCTAAATACAAAAATTAACATCTAAAGTTTACTGTCCTTAATTTATTACCTAATAATAGATGAAGTGGCAATGTAGAGAACTTAGTGTACAAGGGCTTATCAATTTTCAAGATTAACAAAATTAGTTAATAGAACGATTTCCTTCTCATTAACCAAACTAGAAAATGATACCCCAACTTTAGAAGAAAGGAAAGAAGAAGAAGAAGATAGACACTTATGTATTTTGCTTTCTCAACGAGGGTGGTGAAATGAAAAGATAGATGGAACCGATAATTTCAGCAGTAACTATTATAGTTTTTTTTTTTTTTTTCCTTTCCGAAGATCTGAAACTTACGTCCTTATCCACGAAAGAACATCCATCTAAAATAACTTTTAAGGAAGGAAAAAAAATAATAGGTTACCTTATGAGTTTTTTTTTTTTTTTTTTTGGTCAAAAAAGTGCTATCATTCATTCATATAGCGATTCCATTAGAGCTGGACAATAGAGTTTCTGAACACAAAATATCCCAAAAGGGCTCCAGGAAAAAAAGACAACCAATAAAAGGGGAGAATTTTATTTTGGTGAGCCTTCGCGGTACAGTCGGCGGCTGAGCCTTTATGGAGCAATCAACAAGTTTCACCTCATCCAATGGGGCAAGTTAAAAACATTCATTCGTCAATGACATCCTGTATGGCCCATCAGCTTTCAATTCAGCTTGCGATAGCTTCCAAGATTGATAAGCAGTTTGAAGGGAGTTCAATGAGCAAATCTTCATTCACATGCGCCCTAGATTTCACCTGCCCCTTAGATTTGTCTTGCAAGAACACGGCAAGATACCGGCGATTGGGGCTTCAATCCACGAGCAAACAAATATTGAGCTTAAGGAGTCCTCTTGTACGAGTTCAATAATAAGAAAATTGATGCGTCAAAGAAAAAAGGGAAAAAAAGAAGAAGAGAAGTTTAGAAAATGAGGTCTAATTCCCAGCCCATCCCAGCTCAAGAAGGTTACGCTCAGCGCTTGGAGGCGGCAAGAGGATAACAGTTTCTCTCATTTAGCTCTTCTTCCAAACCTTCAAAAAAGAAAAAAGTGAATAACAAAATAATATATATATATATATATATATATATATATATATATATATATATTTCATGCTTGTGTCACGGTTTAGCAGTTTCTTGGCCACGAAACAACCCCAGTGGTGCTTGGCGTGTGGAATTTACCAAGCCAACCTTCATTTCATAGTTGTTCCAGAGAACAAACAGCAAATAGCTTTCTTAGACGAAATCGTACCATGCCTAGCTTAGCTCAAGCGACTAATCCATCGAGCAAGACAATGGATTTCTTTAGGCTCAGCGATTGGTTTTGGCATACCATGGTCTAGTATCAACTCTTGATCAGTTTATGCATAGGAGGCCAACCTTGTCGCGACCTCTTTTTCGGCGTCCACATTAGGGGCGGGCGCCTTGCGGAGGCTAATGGCTCGGCTGAAATTAATTATGCCCGGACTCTCACAAGTCCACCAATTCACGACTTTAATAGTCTGAGTTTTTAACCTGTAAATTAATTTTTAAAATGGAGTCGCCACTAATCGATTTGGGGGTGGGTTGATTAGAAACCCAAGTGAAGTATCGAAAGAAATATTCACTCTGCGCAATCAAAGAAATTATGATCGGGGACTTGATTACACTAGTTAATCACTAATGCCCTTTCGGTATCTAATCTTATTTAAATCTTGAGGTTTTTGGATGTTCGAGGGATTTTCCATGCATTTTGGGAGGAAAAACATTTTTGAGTCTTTTTCTAATTTTTGGACATAAAAGGGATTTTTTTGGATTTTGGTATTTTTAGAAAATACAAGTCTTTTGGCTTTTTATGAATTTTTGGCTTTTTCATGAATTTTTGGCTTTTTTGGATTTTTGGCATTTTTTTGGAAAATATGAATTTTTTTATTTTTATTTTTATTTTTGGATTTTTAAATATTTTTATCATTTTTAAATATTTTTCGATTTTCTGGAAATTAAAATAT
This sequence comes from Eucalyptus grandis, assembly GCF_016545825.1. Taxonomy (NCBI): domain Eukaryota; kingdom Viridiplantae; phylum Streptophyta; class Magnoliopsida; order Myrtales; family Myrtaceae; genus Eucalyptus; species Eucalyptus grandis. The sequence continues at coordinate 844,604 of NC_052619.1, read as the reverse complement.
TTTTTAATATTTTTCGAAAATAAATTATATTTTGGATTTTTTTGAAATAAATTATTTATTTAAATATTATTTAAAATAAAATTTAAAAAGCCGACCGGATCGGATTCGCAGTTGGGTCCAACCCGAACAGCCCAAAACGTAAACGGGCCCCGACTTTTTTTTTTTTTAAACGACGCCGTGGCCGAGCATTTGGGGACACCCGACCCGGCCCGAAGACGCGGGTTCCTAGCGGAACCCTACCCGGATCCGACCCAACCTCACAACCCGGCTCCCAGTGAAACCCTACCCGATTCCGAGACCCGGCTCGATTCGATGACCAGGAAAATCGCAAACCCTAGGGTTTGCAAACCGCGCTGCGCCTTGGGGGAAACCGAGGCATTACGGCGGCGACGGCGGCGACGACGATGACAAACCGCTTACGAGGACGGCGAGGACGAGCGGTGCGGCTGCGTTGGTGTGGTCGGTGGCGACACGGTTCGAGAGGGGGATGCGATGGTGACAACGCAACCGGCGGCAGCGATGGCACTCATTTACTGTTTGTGATGGGGTGGCGAATGGTGGCGGTGACGGGGCAACAACGGCGGCAACTCAGCTTCCCGATCTGGTATGGCGTCGGCGGATCGGTCACGGCAATAGCCTCGGAGGGGGGCACGACAACAAGCCTTCGAGGCAACGGCGTCGGGACTTGGTCAAGGCGAACGGCGGTGGCACAAGATCCGGCGGCAATGACAGCAGCAAAACTCCGGATCGAGGCGCAAATCTAGGTCGGACCTTCCTTAGCCTCGATTCTCTCTCATTCGGGCCGGATCCGAGCCTCCCGCCGGATCTCGACCTCCTCGAACTTGCTCACCGGCGGCCTCCCCCGAAGTCTCTCAGTGGGAGGTCGGCCGAGCTCGCGACCCGATTTCTCTCTCGCTCGCTCTTTGATTCCTCCCTCGAAGTCTCTCAGTGGGAAGATCTCGGAGCTCGCTCGCTCGTCCTCTTCGACAACGGAAGTGCTCCGCTATTTATAGGCGAGGAGGTCCGGTCGACGAGCTTCGACCACCGGTCCCCTTCCCGCGCCAAGCGGCCCTCGACGGCCAAACCGGTGTCCCATCCGACGCCAACTGCTCCCCGCACGTCCTTATCCAACACCAGCTGCCCCCCCCCCGCTCCACGTGCGCTACTATTCCTCCATTTTGCTCTGGCGTCGCACGCGTCCTCTTCTCCGATGCGTGCTGCTTATCCGATTGAGGAAGAAGACAAGGAGAAGGGGTGGGCTGGGCCTCGCGGGCCTACGCGAAGGAAAAGAAAGAGGGAGGGGCTGGCCTTTGAAGGCCTAGCCCCGTGGCTATTGGCTTCTTTTTCTTTTTTTTTTTTTCCTATTTTTATTTGTTTTTTTTTGTTTTTCTCTTTTATTATCTATTTATCCGAAAAGACAAAATAAATTAAATTAAAATTTTAATTAATAAAATAAAATAGGCCTAAATAAAATTTAGGCATCAACAAACCTCATCTTTAGAATTTTAAATAATATAATCATTTCTATCATAGAACTCTTAGCATCAACCTTCGTGATGCTACTTGCACGGACCAATTGTATTCATCCCCTCTACATCCTCACTCTTTACTCAATAATCCCAAGTACCACTCACAAATGTCACAAATATGAGAGGATTTACGGACCATGACATTCTCCCTCACTCAATTCCGCAATGTTCTCATCGTGGTTTGCTCTATGTCGAGCCTCGCCTAGTTACCGACGAGGCCGGCAAGGTCGCCGAGCCTCGTTTGGCCAGTCGTTGGCCGATGCTGAGGCTGGCGACCAGCTAGAAGAGAAAGAGAAAAAAAGAAAATGAACAAAAGAAAAGGGAAAAAGAAGAAGCTTGATTCTCGATTATTGTTTTTTGAGTTGTTCCCACGAATGAAAAGTAACGTTTTTTTGTTTCTTGTTTTTCTTCCAAATCTGTTCCTGAGAACATTTGTTCCTAGGAACCAAAAACTCACCAAAAACAATTCTATTCTATTTGTACTCCCCAAAACAAAAGAACACAAACACTTATTCCGGGGAGCGTTACCAAATGCAGTCTTAAATTTTACAATAGATCAAGAATAAATTTGACCAAAAATGTAAGTTTTGATCAATCAACAAAAAACCTAGTATAGGGAGTTTCAAATAAAAATCAAATTGTCTAGATTTGAGAAGAATGTACCACAAACATGTTGATAAAATTTTAGCTCAATCGGACCATGAATCAACTTCCAATGCTAGCTTAATGTAAATCAAACTAATCCCCAAATTCAAGATTTTCTAGTTTCTCTTTTTCTCTTGTTAGCGTCTCTAATAACTTTTTTTGCTGCTAGCACTTTAAAGATAGTGAAAAATCATATTTTTCCAACATGGAAGAGGGAGGTGGAAGATTCAAATCCCCACCATTTTAGGGGGGTTGGGGTGGGGACGATATAGTTTTAGGAGTGGGTTTCGACTCCCACGTCCTATAATGAGGTAGGGCAAATGTCTGAGAGTAAGTGTTAGAGTGGGAATAAAGTAGAATCGACAAAAATAAAATAATATATGTATATATATATGTATGTATATATATATATATATACATACATATATATATATATATATATTTGAGCTTGTTATTAATTAGGCTTCCTCCACATGAGAGTAAACCCAACTAATAAAAAGTGGCCATCTACATATAGAAATACAGAAAAAAAAACCATAGCTGGTAGTAGACAAGGGAGAGAGAAAGAGAAGAGAGAGAATCATTCAGCACAAGAAAAGATCAAAGGAAATATATTTAATTCAATTAGTACAATAAGAGTTCAAAGGAAAGCACAATTCTTTTTGTAATTTTTTTTTTATTGTACTCCCTAAAATCGAGCTCTTGGAGAAACATTGTGTGGCCTCTTAGGAACTTTGTCAGCGAAGAGCCTAGAGGACAGGAGTGACACGATAACTATCGCACGGTGACCATGGAAGTCCATCAGCAAATTCTCTTAGCGAATCCTGCCTTGTTACAGTGGATCAACAGCAACAAGAAGAAAGTGGATGCGAAGGCAAGCATGATGGACGACACTAAGGTAGCCGAGTCTCGCTTGAGGATTGACGTCGGAAGAAGGGCGAGGGCGTTGGTTACAAAGGTGAAAGTCACAATGAATCCCAAGATGGAGGCGTCACGATGATGATGATGATGATGATGGGGATCCATTCGGGATGAACTGGGATGAAGTGGCGTCTTCAGATCCATGGGAAGCAAAACGAGGGTGAAGAAGAGGAGGATTTGCTTTTTCTTTGAGTGTTTCATGCATTATAGGATGATGAGGAAGAAGAAACGATTCTCCCCTGACCTGTGGAATGACTATCCAGTATCCCAAATCAATGATGGAGGGCTTTTGCCTATTGAGAGATCTCCGATTATAGAAATGAACATCAAGATGGTAGTAGTGACGAGAGGAAGAACAAAGATGACAAGAAAGGAGCGACGCTTCCCATGGATTCTTCCCTGACTTACAGAATGACTGTCCGGTGTCCTACATCAAGGATGGAGGGCCTTTGCCCGTTGAGAGATCTCCAATCAAAGAAAGTCTTCGAGGAATATCAAGATGGAAGTAGTGAAGAGAGGAAGACCAAGGATGATAAGGAACAAGACCTACGTAATGACTATCCAGTCTCCTACATCAAGGATGGAGGGCCTTTGCCAGTTGAGAGATCTTCGATCAAAGAAAGCCTCCTAGGAATGTCAAGATGGTAATGGTAAGGAGAGGAAGACCAAGGATGATGAGGAAGAAGTGACGCTTCCCATGAATTCTCCCATTGCCTTTGGAATGACTGTCCAGTCTCCCACATAAAGGACGTAGGGCCTTCACCCATTGAGAAACCTTCAATCAAAGAAAGCCTCTGATGAACATCAAGATGGTAGTGGTGAGGAGAGGAAGAACAAGGATGATAAGGAAGAAGTGACGCTTCCTGTGGATTCTCCCCTGACATATGGAATGCCTGTTCAGTCTCCCACTTCAAGGATGGAGGACCTTTGCTCATTAAGAGATCTCCAATCAAAGAAAGCCTCCAAGAACATCAAGATGGTAGTAGTGACAAGAGGAAGACTAAGGATGATGAGGAAGAAGTGATGCTATTCTCCCTTGACCTATGGAATTACTGTCTAGTCTCCCACATCAAGGATGGAGGGCCTTCACCTGTTGAGAGATCTCCGATCAAACAAAGCCTTCGAGGAACATGTAGTAGCGACGAGAGGAAGAACAAGGATGATGAGGAAGAAAGAGATTCTTCACTAACCGAGGAACATCAAGATGGTATTAGTGATGAGAGCAAGAAGCAAGATGATGAGGAAGATGCAATGCTTTCCATGGATTCTCCCCTGACCAAGGAATAGGTAGTAGTGACTAGAGGAAGAACAAGAATGATGAGGAAGAAGCGATAATTCCCGTGGATTCTTCCCTGACTGAGGAACATCAAAATGGTAGTAGTGATGAGACAACGAACAAGAATGATGAAAAAGAAGCAATGCTTCTCGTGGATTCCCCCTAATTTATGGAATGATTGTATGGTCTCTCACATCAAGGATGGAGGGCCTTCGCCCGTTGAGAGATCTCCAATCGAAGAAAGCCTCTAAGGAACATCAAGATGGTAGTAATGACGAGAGGAAGAACAAGGATGATGAGGAAGAAGCGACGCTTCCCATGGATTCTCCCTTGACCTATGATGAACGAGAGGAGATGTTTCACTAGACCAAAGATCTCACAGAGGAAACTGATCGTATCTATTCCATAGATAAGCAGATCTTTAAGTTGCACATTTGTTCGTCGATTTCTTTCATCGCGTCTCCCCTTGATTTCCCTAGGTGATCATGATGGCACATCACCTCACTAAATTGGAGAGAGATTGTGAGATCAAATTAGATAGGGGAAGCTTTGTCAATTTAGTCTTTCATCAATTTAGATATGAGATTCTAAGGTAAATCTGTAGGATCCATGATTGGAAGGGCTTACATTAGTCTTCTTCAAAAGAAATGTTTAAAACTAACTTGACTACATTGATAGAGGCTCTGAATCCAAAACGTAGGGATTTAGAATATTAAATGAGTTTCAATTAATTGACGTCCAATAGCATGAAATTCTCGTCCAAACATTGCATTTTTATTTGTTTGTAATCCTTTAGTCTTATATAAATTACAAAATTGATTTTGATGATGATAATATGGCTGGTCACATGATGGACATATAAAACATATTTCGAAAATGTACTTGGGCATTGATGATATGAGCAAATTCACTGGTATTCTATCATGTCTAAATATTCCATCGCACAAGGGTGAGTTTCAAGAAGGGTGATTTGGCAACACGACCTTTGAAATTCTAGATAGTCATTAAAGAATGTATGGTGAAATTGCATCCTTCGTATACTATACTAATTTCACTGGACATCCTGACCTTCTTGTCTTCCATATGCAATCCATTTCACACTACTTCTCATTTTTGACATTTAGGGATATTCTCCTATATTTCCATGTGCAAAACTTGTAAATGGCAACTTCCTTTGTATCCAGGCTTCTGCCACTATCACCATAAGCTCACGCTGAAGATAGATGGTCTCAAATCCCAATTGAAGAGCTTACCAGCGAAAGCAAGACCAAGGTTGAATCCTTTTGGTGGAGGCACAAGCACAATGCACAATGGCTCTAGCGGCGAGCCCATTAGTACTCGTGAAGACACTAACATAGAAATGGGAGCCATGCACTCTCGGGCCACCCAATCTATCCCCCAATGTGTTGGATGAAATCTTGAAGATGGGATCCATGTGTGGAAGCACTTGATAGTCTTTTTTTTTTGTTTTTTAAGATAGTTTCTTATGAACCCATTTCTCCTTTTGACATCATTGGGTTAGTTTGGAGATCGAAAGACAGTGAAAGCAAAACATAATCCTTTTGGTGAAGGCGCAAGCAGAAGATTGCGATTGCCCAAGGAAGTCCTCATCTCATGGTTTTGCTCCTAACAACATTGATATCAAGAAGGGAGGGACACACTTATTAAATCATGTTCGTGGTTGGCAGCGACTGACGATCCAAGGAAATCCTCATCTCATGGTTTTGCTCCTAACAACATTGATATCGAGAAGGGAGGGACACACTCCTTGGATCATGTTCACGGTTGGCAGGAATTGACGATCCTGGTAGAGCTGTATCTCTTGTGGGTTATCTAACAAGCAACGGTTCTTCATTGCCAGCTAAGGACGTGGTGTTTTATGTTCTCGTGTTTCTTTATGCACTTGGCTTCTTAGTTGGTCTTGCATCCCAAAACCGTTGAAAGTTATGCACGTATATGAAAATAAGATTTTTGTGAGACTCAGAGGATTGGTGTTTGACTGGTCACTTTAAAAGTTGGAGCCAATTTAGCACTTCTATTCCCAATTAATTTGTAGATATGAGAACTTATATTTGATTCAAGGGGGAATTATCCTATCCTATTTGCTAGTCATATGATTTATAGAGATCCATTAGTCGATGTATATCGGTTCATCGATGTCATCATGATGATGAGGATGATGATTATTATGATGATTGATTTGGGATGAACTAATCAAGACGGAGCAAGGCTGGTATGAGAAAGATTTTTGGGTGATTCTACGATTTCTCTCGAATTAGCTTTACTCACACTCATGGAGAGAAAAAAATGAATTCTAGAGAGAGAAGCTCTAGATTGTATTTCACTTGGATGTCTCAAATGAGGGGAGGAGGCCCTTATTTATACAAGTACAGGTTGAACCATAACCGTAGATCTCTCTTCAATTTGATGGTAGAGATTATATCTCCTCAACTACCCTGACTACCACAATTACAGTATCGCCCGCTCTTGGGTCTTCTAGAAGCTTGAGCAAAACCCTTTAGGTTTCAGCAAATAGTTCGAGAGTCGCTCATTCATGGATTGGTCACGGGTTTCGTTTGGAGAAACTCTTGGACCATGCATTTCTTTGGGCCATGACTCTAGCATGACCGTGTGACCGTACGGTCAAAGGATGTCTTCAAAGTTTTCTTTCTCTAACACGAGTGTGTGGAAATTGCCCAGAAAAATACATGTATTTTTCCCCCGAAAATGTGTGACCGAGGATTCACCATCTGTTTTCCAAGTAATGGTATGGTTTTCCAAGATTTTTTGTTTAGGCCGGTCCATCCACGATATGGAGAAACAATTAACGTAATTTCTAAAAGGTGAGACAGAGGACCACCTAATTGGAGAAGCAAAGTTTGACTAGACTTTTCTTTCTTTGCCAACTAAGAAAGCTGCTACACTTTTATTATTATTTTGCCGAGTTCAGGTTCTCGGCCAATTTCAACACGCAACCCTCGCTGTTGGCCAATAATTATTATAAGACGACCTAAGTACAATCTTTTTATGGATTGGCCTCTCGCGGATTTCTACTATATTTTTTTTAAACAGCTCAAGCGATAGTATGATAATAATTCTGGAAGGATTCAATTAAGCTCTAAGTGACAATACCGTAAAAATCCTGAAATCAATATTATGAATGAGAAGCTTTTCATCTTGCTCCTGGAAGGTCATCTCGGGTTGAGCTTCAAGTGTTGGCTGAAGCTGGAGTTAAGCCGGAGGATGATCTTGGTGACGAACACGGGAATCTTGAGGCTAATGGAGGTGCCGACTCTGAGGACAGTGAATCTGAAGAGTCAGCAGATGAGTTTTACAAGCAAGTGAAGTAGCAACGAGCTGCAAAACTTGCGGCTAAAGCAGAGATGTACTAAAGATTTGTTTTCTGTTGCTCGTCCAATATTTTCCATCTTAGTCTTAACGCGGTCCAGAAGAGTGAATATTAGGCACCCATTTTTATCTATCAATTACAACTTATGTTTTAAAGACTAAATTTATAGTTATGTGCTGGGTATAGAACAACGAGATCCTAGAAATTTCTCTAGTCATGTATCTATTTAAGATTTGTGTTTTTTCTCCATTTTTTTTTTTCTGAAAATTTTTCTTAGACAATTGATATCAAGGATTGAGACCTTTACTTACAAGGAAAAGACCTAACATTGAACAATCTTTTGGAATGAAGACCAATTCTTATTATCAATTATAAAGCGCAAAATAATGTTGTGCGAGTGTACTACGTGTCTTCATATAAACAAATCATTTCTTTCTTTTAAAAGGATATTGAGCTTTATCGAGCAGCTTCATTTAGCTAAAACTACATTTTTATGAGTTTTATTTGCATCATGAAATAAAAAAGATGTTTCGTTGATCTTTTTGCTACTTTTTACTATAGATTATTTAAATTTCTAACAATATATCAGGAAAAGGAAAGAGAACTTTCGAGGAGGGTGCATAACATTCTGGATCTAATTAAAAAGTAGAAACCAAATGAAGATTAAAGAAAAGACGAAAGAGAGCTACCAGTGCATCAAAATCATGGACCTATGGTTTCCAAAATGCACGAGTTTCCTTCTTCTTCTTCTTCTCTTTGTGCAATATATGAAAACTCAATACAAATATTTAGTGTCATGTCATGGTGAAATTACTCTCAGAATGTGATCATTATGGTTAACTTTGATGCGCCTACAAGAATCTATCAATTCCATCCTTGCCTGAAACAGTCGATGGAAAGCGCCATGTCAATTATCAGGTGAGCCTGCATGCAGTAGTCCTGATCAGTTGCATTAATGTTCCTAGCTACTCGTTGCCATAGTCAAAGATTTAACTTTTGTGTGAAAATGTTTTAGATGGAGAAAAATAGAGGACCGACATGTAATCGGAAGAAACAAATGAAAAATCTGACCAGGAAGTATCGGGTGAGTTAAGAGAATCAGCTTGTTGATGTATATTCTCAGGTTTAACTTTAGATATTGCCTGGAATTTATGTTTCATTTCGTGTGCAGACTGAGCATGAGAAGGCACTGGTCCAACGAAAAGGGCAAGTTCGGGAGATCAGGAAGCCTTCCGGACCTTATGGTGGGGAAACATCTGGTATTAATGGAGGAATCAGTCGATGTATCACATTCAAGAGTTAAAAGCTACTTTGGCTTAAAATTTGTCGCGTTGACTTTGGATCCTGCCGCTAATTGGAGTTGATATGAGTATATAGTCAAGTGACTAAAATGCAAAAGAATCGGTTTGGGTCTATCAGGGATGTAATGCCTTGGCAGATGCATAAGCCTATTATTGGCAGGTCAGTTATGTTAATTTAATTATCTTCAGCGATTGTGTACAGACTGGAATTGGTTTCTGATAGCAGAACATCGAGCAAGAATGCATTGAGAAACAAGAAGAAAAGGGAGAAACAAAGGGATAAAAAGGCTGCGCAGGCTGGTTCTGCCTTGAGTGATTCTGGATGTGATAGTTAATATGAGTTTCATGTCTAGACTCTTGGTCACCAGTTTGCCTTCCCGCGCATAAACAAAAAAGGGGCCATGGGGAAAAACGACGGCGCAATGCCCTTCCGGCATTTCCTTTGGAGTGGAGCTAATATAATGATGTCGGTATTGGGCTTTTGAATGAAGATTGGAAGACTAATTTGCTAGGAGATGATCAGAGCAGTTCTTTGCTCTCTGTTTCTTGTTCTTTAAATTTATTGCGATGAGGGGTAATGCCATTCGAAACTAGGAACTCCTTTTCTTCAAATAACGTGATCACTGGATTTGGGCGAAGCCGCCTCACGGATGATGGTGAGGCACCCTCACCCATCTAGGCGAGAGTGTTACAGTCGAGGATCGCCAGTAACCCTTGCCGGCCCCCAAAAAAAAAAAAAAAAGATGAAAGAAAAGCATAAGAAAAACAAGAAAAATTATAAAAATAAAAAATATAAAAAATAATGATAAATCCATGTATGATGATTTGCTAGAATTAGCACTCAAGTGGTCGATTATACTCCGATGTGGCACTCAAATTAGCAAAAAAAAAAAAAATTCACACTCAAATGAGCGCCATACGAAAGTTGTAGTACTCCTACTATTCTTCTCCCAAAGTTTGGTGATAAATTATAAGATAATGGGCTCACCTTTTCTTTTTCTTTTTCTTTTTTTTTATCAATTTTTGGTAGATAACTGTTCAGATAATACTAAAATGAGTTGTTCTTGTGATATATTTACCCTTGTCGAATAGTCACTTTATATTAATTAGGGTTGATTATTTTATGGGAAAAGTTACTTCGCTTTATACATGATTTACAAGGATTTAATATTGCCTATAGCATGGGCATTACAGAATCTTAGTGCACTCGTGTAAAGTAAATTTATGCATCTGCATAGGCGGTGATTTTCCTATATATTGTGAATTTTACTTTGGCAGGGCGATTTGATAATACCTGGCCGTGAAACATAAATAAGTATAACAATATTGATATGATACTGGCATATGATTTATGCAATGTAATGACATGGGCTTCAGTCATGACCTATTGACATGGGACTTAGGTCCACTTATGTGAAGTGACGTGGGACTTAGGTCCCCTTGTATGAGAAGACATAGGACTCCGGTCCAGTTACATGATAGGTATAAAGGCGTGGCTAGGTCCATGATATGTTCTGCTCCTTGAGGCAGTGCCTTGATTAAGGAGACTAGTCTTTTGGCCAATAGACAGCAAATAATATGAACAAGATCCCCACCCATGTCTATTAGTGGCTACCATTGCAATACCAGTACATCGTTTTATCATGTTTCATCCGCATGCATTTCGAGTGTAGAACATAATAATTGTCGCGACTCTCTTTGAAAGCCACTTTTGAATGATTTGTGAATTTCTGTCTCTAATAATGTATATAACGTTATATCATGTTTGTATGCGATTTGGGTCAATCATGAGTAAGGAGTTGATCTGCTGCCGCTACGCAGATCTTGGTCATTGCGCTTTCTGGCCTTAGTAGCTCACTGATTGTTTTTCTTATTTTTTAGAGTAGCGGTTCTATTTTTGGACGGGATAGAAAGAAGAGGTTATCGAGGTTTGGATGGTGATGAGTCGTCTTATGTGGTAGAATTGTTTTTTACATTTCCTATACCTGTACATAAGCTTGGTTAGACAATCTGAAGTACGGAATCCATGAATGTTTTCTGTGAGTATTTATCAATATTGGCGTGGACTGCTTCTATCAATACATTGCACCGTGATGGAATCATATTGGGGGTGTATGTCTAAATTTTCTTTTGATGATTAGATTTTACACTTTCATGTGGACTACAGCCATTGTTTTGGTTGATCACTTCCGTATAGAAGGCACTTTATCTCGTAGAATTCTCTCTCTCTCTCCATTATTCTGGTTGATCACTTCCATATAGAAGGTACTTTATCTCGTAAAATTCTCTCTCTCTCTCTCTCTCTCTACTTTTTGGACCTCTCTACTATTCACCCGACACTGCCTCTAGTTTAGGCCTATTTATAATTCTGACATAAAAATTATATGTTGTCACCTTAGGCTGGTGAATTAATAAAGTGGGTGTTTTTGCACACAAAACATGTTTTATTTATTGTTATAAGTATGTGATTGCCACATATATGTTAATGCTGATGAATAAAAAGCAATTTGAGTTTGTGTTTAAGCCAAATCTTTTTACAACCATGAGATAGTATTAATGTTGTGTACAGAAGGGACCTTAGATGTTGTCCCTACTCCAGAAAATGCCACTTGATAGAAATATATTAAAATATGTATTCTTTTTTTAAGGGAATTGGGCTTGATACATATACACACACAGGAGTATAATTTAACTTAGAGCAATTATCATGAACCCTCTATAACCTATATATTTTATATATTTTTTCGAGTTAATATCATAAAAATCTCAAATCGGTACATATAAAATTAATGATAAGAAAATTAATTGACCATAAATTAATTGATATTAATTTTGAAACTTTAGATATTTATACATGAATAAATTATATTTAAAATATGAATAAAAATATTTAAGTATGAAAAAAAAAAGGGATGGGTTATCGTATAAAATTAATGATAAGAAAATTTGTGTGTCGAAGAAAAAGGAAAAATGGAAAAAGAAGTCTTGAAAATCAGATCTAAAGCCAGCCCAGCCCAGCCCAGCCCAAGGAAGTTAGGCCCACTGTTTTTACGCGGCAGAAGGCCAACAGTTTCTCTTATTTCACTTTCCTTCCAGCCCTAAAAAAACAAAATCGAATAACAAAAACAAATATATTTCATGCTTGCGCTGTCGCAGCTGCAGCTGCAGGAAGAAGTGGGAAATTAACTGGGAAAAAGCTTCCGCTTCTTGCGGATTTGGCCTCCTCTGATATCAAAGTCTCGATCTTTCTTCGTGCCCTTCTCAGCTCTCTCTTCGCCAAACGGTGGGTTCGTCTCGTTTTGGTTGAATTTCGGGGCCCCTTCATTCAATTAGAGTCGGTTCAGGTTCGCTTCTGTGTTTCTGATGCTTGTAGTGGTAGGAGAATGCATGATAAATGCTGAAGATTTCACATTTGGTTCTAGTTCTGCGTTGTCTATCAATCATCTGTAATTGGGTCTGCCAGTGAAAGTTTCGTTTCATTCGTCTGTGCTGCAGAAAGAATTCGAAGGACTTAAGCCAGAAGGACCATGGGGAAGAGGTCCAGGAGTCAGAGAAAGGACAAGAGGGGCTCTAAGAGGAGGGCTATGGATGAAGACGTGGCCTCGGAAGACATTGATGACGAAATAGGTGCCTGTGAGTTATCTCCCTCGGCTGAGTATCTGCTTATTGGCGCCGCGTGCTTTCTGTTTGTGTAAATGCCGGTGTGATATGTGCTGCTTTATAAATGGTTTCTCTCATTAGTGTTTTTTATTGGCAGTTCACAAGCAAAGGGTTGTTGTGCTGTTGAACATTCGTAGTGATGCTGGGTAGTCATATGGTGACAATGAAGAGCCTGTCTTTGATTTTAAGGTACATAAATTCCCTTTGATGCAGATTTGGTATAGTTCATCCAGTGAGACTTGGTTTGGGACAGAGTTGAATTTTATTTAGCGCATGGTGGGGAAGGTTTTCAAGGAATTTAGTGATATTTAAATAAATGTTTGCATGAGATTTGCGTTTGAATATTCTTGTGGATCAAAGTGGTGTTGTGACAGTTATCTTTTGGTGGTGATGTGTCCTTTCATAAAGCATTTCTTTTCAGGTTTTTTTTTTTTTTTTCGTATTAGCTGGCGAACTTTTGTGAAATTAACATGCATGAGAGACTTCCTTTCTGATGTTTTCATTAAATGATTATTACTTTTAAAATTCTGGACTCCTACTGGTCATTTTTATATCGGTGCTTCGAAATTATTAGTCGATCCCCAATGTTTGTTTATTGGAAAGAGAAATTAATGGAATATGGTGTCTTTGAGTTTCTTTTAGGATGAAGAGGATGAGGAGGAGGATGAATATGATGATACTCAATTGACAGGGCTTGTTGTGAAAAGTAAGATTGTCTCAAGTTATTTTGCTTTTCTTGAGTTAATACTACTGCCCACTGACATTGTCCTTTTCTGCATGCCAATTCATCGGAGAGTTCCTAATTCTCTGGAGTAAGTTGTCATACCTGCTCAACATTTAATATCTGAAGCTAAGTTGGCTTAAGCTCTGCAGTCAATAATTCTGGTTAGAAAACTGGAAGTGTTGTTGGCCATGAAGTCCTTGAGAGTAAATGTGTTAACTGCTAATAGATGATGAACTCTGAAATTGCAGTCTAAGTGCATGTTCACTTTTGTTGAGTCTGGTTTTATGGGAATTAGGTGCTAGTTATTGATGAGATTGGCCTAAAAATAGCTGTTTAATTTTTAACCAGTCTCCAAGAGTTGGTTTGCTCTGCATTTCACTCTTGTTTGCCTGTTCGTGTCATTTCATCAGTAAAACCTTCACAGATGGATTTGTGATGTTGTAACATCAAATAAAAGTGATGGAATTTGATCTCACTTGAATATGATATATTGGAACGTTTTTAGGGAGCTCTGCTATCTTTTCATAATCTCCTCGTGAATTTGTGTGGAGAGGAAAAGCATCCTCTGATTTCGCCAAGCCTGCCATAATAGAATGTGCAGGTGAAGCAGCCAATAGCAGTGTGCTCCTCTATTATCAATTTCACATGCTGCCAGGCTGGGGATGCTACATCTATCCTCTTTTATGATAATTAGATGGATGGTAATGGTTATGGATATCTGTAAGAGAAGTCATTTTGGTTCATAACTGGTAGCTCCACATGTATTATGTCTCCTATGAATGACCTATTCTAATAGTGGGCAACCATCTAGCATATTGCTAGATAGGAGCAAGGTGATTGGCCTAGTGATGATCAATTTACCAAACCCGAGGAGTCTTGCTTCAATTCTTTACTCCTTCATCCTCTTTGTAGCCTGTGAAAAAGGAGAGAGTAAAATATCTTGTACACCATTGCCTTGGTTCATGTTCCCCTAATGATGATTCACTGCTTCTTAAAAGTGTAATGACCTCATGTTGTGGAAAAATGCTTGGTTTTTGTTGGTGATGTTGACTTCCACTTTTAAAGTTCAATTTCCCTATTGTTGTTTGCATTGTTTGTAGTTGCAAGACAGCAAAGTTTCTGCGCACGAAAATTGGCGGGGTGGAAGACGAAATGCTTGATGAGGAGGAAGAAGATGAAGACAAGAAGGCCGTTTGGGGCAGAAGTAAGAGAAGGTACTATAATGCCAATGAGGTATGTTGAGTTGGAAATCTGACTTCATCCCTCTTTACGCTGCATCGAGTTGATACAGGGGTTCTCTGTTAAACTACAAACTGATTGTGATTTCACTTGTAGAGTTTTTTTCTTAAGAACCTGAACCCTTCATATTTGGCTTTTGAGTGGGCTTAAATTCTGTGATTCTTTATTCGAACCACAGGCAACCTCTAGCGATGAGGAAATTCCAGCAGAGGAAGAGGCAGAGGTGTTAAGATTACAGAGGGAGAAAGAAAAATCATCATCAATGGAGGACTTTGGGCTTGATGATATTAGTCCTGATGAGGCCACTGTGGAACCAACTTTAGGGGTAGCTTTTTCTGATAACCTTGCTTACTCTGTGGCTTTAAAGTTGTTCTGAAATGTTTGCCTCATAGAGGTAGGTGGAGTTTCGAAGTAATAGTGCTATTTCAATTGCAAGTTATTCATGATTCTGCAGGAAATTACGGTTGGAGGAAAAGGTAAATTTGAATCCGGTGTACGCGAAGGCACTGGAGATGATATTGTGACAGCTTTTGAGGAGGTACAAAAAGATTTGAATGCACTGTCAAAGGAGGAGCAAATGGATGTTGTATATAGGGATTTCCTCTCTTAAAGTGAATTAAAAGCTGCTTTGGTTGATGTGTTGCTACTGGTTATGGAATTTCAACTGAAGTAGCGAGAGCTTAATATCTTTTGCTGGGAAGATCAGTATGGGAAAATTCGATAGACTGGCACAATATATTGACCATGAACACACAATTGATATTGACAATGACCTGTTTTGTATATGGCTTTACTTTTTTTGGGCTCTTTTTGTGTGTGGGTTTTCACCCCCCCTGGTGCCCTTTGGTTGAACTTTTTATCTATTAAAAATAAGAAAAAGATCTCCAAAGATGAATCTTCCAATGCATGTTTGTAATTGGTCAAGGTACATAAAAGCGCTGCACTATATTTTCTCATAATTCTTCATGGTGTTTCCTGCAATTAGACTGTGGAAACTTATGCAATTTGCATAATCCTTTTTGCATAACCTGTTGTCTATGATTCCACTCTGCATCTTAGCTATTCATATCCATCAGGTGGTGATTGTCAGTCCTTTCAGATTCACGAGAACTATGTGCTGAAATTTCTGGCAGGATAAATCAATGAAGCCAAATGTTCAGAAGTAGGACTTGGCAATGTTTTTCTTCCTTGATTAGAAAACCTACTAGACAGCCTAAGGATTGTTTGGCTATGGTTTTGAAGAAACAAATAAAGCCAATTCGATGAATTGATTCTCTGGATTTTACTTATAAAAGCAAACATTAGACGTGAATGAAAAGGGAAAGACAATCAACAGATTTCTCCTCGTATATCTCACAATGTTTTCCTCCTGTAATGTGGTCTGTCAGAGAAGACATTCCATTTTTTGATTTCATAGGATTTTTATAAGCCACCTTCTTGGTGGGAAAAGAATTCCTCAAGCTAGATGAGGAATGGTAAAGGCTAATAGAGATGATCACACTTGATAAGAGGAAATAGGTGGGATTGTTGAGACATGGTAGATTTGGCAATAATTGGAAGAATGTTAAATGAGAAAAATTCTTCTCCATTAGAGAGAAGCAAATAAAGAAGTGGTTGGAGTTATGGATTACATAGAAATTAATAATTCATATGTAATATAGTCATCAATTCAAAGATTTTATTCCTGGTCATAGTTGATCTCATAATATATGGGACTTTCCCATCAGAAGTTATCTGCATCTAATCCTACTTCTTAAGGGATACATATGAAGTAAGTTACCCTGCATTGAATGAATTTCTAAGATACCAGGAAAAGGAAATATGTATGTAGTCTATGTACTTTATGTTCCTGCCTCTTTATTTAATAGCATGTTTTTCTTGCAGTTCTGCTCCAGAATTGGTGAGGCTGCTGTCTGAGCTGAATGATGCAGTTGAAGAGCTTGAAAGCGGAATCAATCCGGTTCTAAGCAAGGTATTTATTCCACTGTCAAAGAGGCGCGTGCTAACAGATGACTTGTTTTTTGAATCTCTCTAGTATGGAATGATGTCGTTCACGATTTCTTCAAGTTTTCTTGGTGGAAGGTTATATCTCTACAAAGATCACTTTGAAGGTCCCTAGGAAGGATCTCACTGAAAGGATGATTTTTAGCTATCCAATATTTTCTGTTATGCTTTTGGTAGAATGCTTTGGCGTCTCGCTTTGAAGTTTTCTTGGCTTGGGTCTTTAATACTTTTTATTGTTTGAGCAAATGTTTTAATTCCATTTGGCTTGTATAGTATTGTCTTTATTACTTGCTGTCTATGGTTTCTGTTCAATGTGGAATTTGCAGCTCATATTATCTTCTTGTTCGGCATGTGTCTTCTATTCTATGAAGGTTAAAAAGAGGGAAAGTACAATGAAAGGAGGATCATGCTATTTGGGAGTAAAGCCGGTTCTGCTGCTGGCCTATTGCTAAGCAATTACCTTTCGTCTCCTCCTTAAGTCTGAGGGACAACCAGTTCGTGATCATCCTGTTATAGCTCGCCTTGTGGAGATCAAAAGCTTATTGAAGAAGGTACTTAAAGAAGCTATGTAATTTCAATTAGTGATTTTATCTATAAATCTGCACATGCATGATGTGTGGCATGCCAATGAATATCATTGTTAACTTTCAGCCTACTTGTTAATTCCTGTTAGAAACCACTCTTGGGCATGATAGGCAAAGTCACAATTTACTGAACAGTGCCATTGCTCCTGACATCGTACTGATCATGGGTAATATGCTAGTTGAGGAGTGTGTGGACGTACTTTTTAGCCTATTCATTTTTATTTTATTTTTTTCTTATGTTCAGTGATTTGCTAAATGTCGTTGTAGTTGTCTGTATTTGTATGTATGGCTGTTTGGTTCAGTCTATGCTGCTAGTCGAACATCTTTACTGAAATTCCATTGATTTTTGCATTTCCATTTAGTGAGGACTAATGAACCATTTGGTTGAGCTGTGTAAGCCATTTATTTCTGGTGTCTCCCTATTCGTTATGCTGGAATCGACTTTAACTGGCACCTGATCCTAATGAAAAATCACGATCTTTCTCTGTAATCCCTAATCTTTACTGTGGTGTAGTATTCTGAGGGTAGAAGGGGATGACTGGAAGATTGTCAGGATTGTGCACATGCATATTTGTTCGTCAACATCTTTCTATGAGTTTTAGCTAAAGTTGAACTAACATTTCTATGAGTTTTATTTGCTATCATGAAATAAGGAAGATATTATATCAATCTTTTTGCTACTTTGTCCTATGGACTTAGCAGGAAAAGGAAAGAGAACTTTTGAGGAGGGCGAATAGCATTCTAGATCTAATTAAAAAGTGGAAATTAAATGAAGATCAAAGAAAAGATGCGAGGGAGCTACCAATGCATCAAAATCACGGCCCCATGGCTTTCAAAATGCACGAGTTTTCTTTTGTTTTTTTGTGATGCACATGAAAACAATGGAAATATTTACTGTCATGTCATGGAAAATTGCTTTCAAAATGCATTCAAATTGTGGTTGACTTTGATGCGCCTCCAGGGAGCCGGCAATTCCATCCTTGCCTGAAACAGTCAATGGAAAGCGCCATATCACTTATCAGGTGAGCCTGCGTGCAATGGTTCTGGTCAGTTCCGTTAATGGCCTTAACTACTGGTTGCCATGGTCAAAGATTTAGCTTTTGCTGTGCAAATGCTAAGAGGACTGACCTGTAATTGGAAGAAACAAACAAAAAATCCAAGGAAGAAGTACCGAGTGAGTCAAGAGAATCAGATTGTTGATGCATATTCTCATGTCGATTTTCAATATTGCCTGAAATTATATATGTTCATTTCGCGTGCAGAGTAAGCATGAGGAGGCAGTTGTCCAACGAAAGGGGCAAGTTCAGGAGATCAGGAAGCCTTCTGGACCTTACAGTGGGGAAGCATCTGGTATTAATGCAGGAATCAGTTGAAGCATAAGATTCAAGAGCTAAATGCTACTACTTTGGGTGGAAATCTGTCGTGGAGACCTTGCATCAACCTGCTGGTGATTTGGGTGACATGAGTATATATACACTCAGGTTTCTACGATTGCACGAGAATCGGTTGGCGTCAAACAGGGATGCAAGTGTATATCTTAGGAGCCCTGGCAGATACATGTTGCCCATCATCAGTGGGCCATTTTTGTTAGTGTCAGAAGACCGGAGTTTTGCTTGATTTGATATTGCTTTCCATGTCGAAGGCCTTGCATCATTGAATTTGTTTATTAAAGATTGTGACTTCATCCATTGTTTTTCTTTCCGTTTCTTTGTAAGGAGCCGATTCCGTGTGTACAGTTTTAACTCCCCGCCCACAGGGGTTTTTCTCTTCAGCTAGTAGGACTGAATATTGATGAATGAATTTGAGCTGAGGATGGACTGTGCTCCAATATGTGATAAAGAATCGCAATATACTTTTAGAACGTGAGATGCCGTCTTTCGAAGACTCTGATCTTAGGCTGGAAGGACGCATTCCAGTTGAAGTGCTCCCATCAGAAATATGATCCATTTAAGAGAGATATTATAGCAAGCCTTTGAGCTATTTTGAAAGAGTAAACCACAGGGTTCCAAGAAGAAAAAAAGAGGGAACTACTGGTATATATATTAGTCTCATTCACGAACAAAAATATCCGATACTTCTGGTTTCTTAGGGATGAGCCTCGTCAAATTTTTGTGTCTGAACCGTGCGAAACCATCTGGTGCATCTGGGCTAGTAATCGAGGGGCAGTGTTCATTCGAAGATCGCATTTCAGGATGAGGGGGGCTTCTGTCGTGGAGTAATCTGATGATTGTGTTTCGATGTAGATGATAACCGAGTTTCTGAATAAACCTCAGGTTGCAGAAACGAAAACGCAGCAGCAGTCATCCTTCCTATTTTCGATCAATCCATGCCTACTTGCCATAATTCCCATAACTTCTCTCCACTCATATTACACACAGAAAAACGGAAAATTTATAGCTGGTCATTGACAAGAGAGAGAAGAGAAGAGAGAGAATCATACAGCAAAAGAAGAGACCAAAGGAAAACATGAGGAAAATTCAAAGGAAAACACAATTCTTTTTTTGTAATTTTCCCTTTTTTTTTATAGCGACTCCCCAAAAAATTGAAGTTTCGGAGAAACGCTGTGCGGCCTCTTGGGAACTCGACAGAGAAGGAGAGCCGAGAGGGACAGGAGCGACCCTAGAAGGAGCAACACTAGAACTGCAGCCATGGCAACCATGGAATCCATCGGCAAATTCTCTCGGCGAAACCCCTTCCAGAAGTGGATCAACAGCAGCGAGACAAAAGCTGATGCGAAGGCGAGCACGATGGACAGCGCTAGCGATCTGAAAGTAGACGACTGTCGCCTGAGGATCGACGTCGGAAGAAGGGCGAGGGCGTTGCCGATTACAAAGGCGAACTGCAAGATGGATCTCTGGATGGAGGCTTCACGATGATGATGATGATGGGGATGATTCCGGATGAACCAAATTAATTTATTCAACGGTTAAATCCTAAACCGGTACATTTTTTTATAAATATACTCTCCATTAAATTAAATTAATATCACAAAAAACAAGGAAAATTGTATAATCGCAAATTAGTATACCAATAAACTTTTACGTATTATTCAACTTAATAACTTGATAATAAAATTTAACGAAAATTAACATGAGGCAAGATTATCACAAGTGTATCACTTTGGAATAAATTTATCAAAGATGTATCAGTTTACAGTTTTTTATGGGCAAAAAAATTAATTTTTGGTAAATTCATCACATATATATTAATTTGGAATTTTTCAAGGTATTAACCTAAAAAAATACACCAAAATGTGTCTTCTTTTACATCTTATGCGAATTTTTGAGCTTCAAAACTCAATATGATCCAAAGGCGACCCTTTACGCACTATTGAGATACAATTTGATATCGACGATGCATTTTATGAATGGATTTGAATCGATCGAATCAATTAGAGATCACAATTGATATCATATTTTGTCTTTCTTTTTTAGTGTTTATACATTCCACTATTGAGATACGATTTGATATTGATGATACATTTTATGATTTGATTTGAATCAATCGAATCAATTAGAGATCACAATTGATATCATATTTTTTTTCTTTCTATTTTAGTTTTTATACATTCCACTATAAATACGTGTAAAGAATGTATCAATTACTATGAAGTGGAATACAAAAGAAATTCCCTCTCCAATTTTCTTCCACCTCATTTCGTACAAAAAAGGCAAAAGACCGACGACACCACCAGCCTCAATGAAAAGAAAACCCCAGCCCGTCTTCTTTCTTTCTCACTCAGTCTTCATCTTGAACGAGAGAGAGAGAGAGAGAGAGAGAGAGAGAGAGAGAGAGAGAGAGAGAGAGAGAGATGGAAGATGCGAAGGAAGGAGACATGACGCCTCCCGTCAATATGGACTACTCAGGTGAGCAAATTATAGAAGCTAATGCGAAGGACGTGACACCTCCGGTGGATGCTCCTGTGATCACTGGAATGCTTTTCTTGAATCTTCGTTTACTAGAAATTGGGTGCTGTCAAGAACATGACCCAAGCTATCAAGAACATGACCCAAGGAGTTCTCGGTATGAGATGTGGATTCCCCCTTGGAAATAGTTAGGTCAAATCCCTTCTTGATACCAATGTCAAGAGGAGCAAAACCATGAGATATGAATTCCCCGTGGGGGACAATTGCGGTCGTTTGTTTGTGCCATCAGGAAAAGGATTCAGTCTTGCTTTCACTGGTGATGAAATGATCCCTAATTTCTCCAATCTCATAAAGGAGTTCTTCTCCAATATCTCCTTGCATGATGCTGCCAAACAGCCTATGCGCCCCAAGGAGGCCATCAAATCTGTGAAGTCGCCTGTGCACCCCTGGGAGGCAATCGTGTTTCATAAGATTTGAGTGAATCATCTTTTATGAATCTATATTTCCTTTCGTAGCTGAGTTGACACGAAGATAGAATTTGCAACGCAAAATCATAGATTTTTTGACATATTGGATAGAGTTCCCAATTTGCTATTTGGTGGGCTCCCAGGGGTGCACAGTGACAGATTTGATGGCCTCCTCGAGGTGCACATGGCCTCCGGCTACTTGACAGATTTGATAGCCTCCGGGGGCGCCCAATTGGCTTGACAGATTTGATGGCCTCCCCGGGCGCACTCCACAGATTTGATGGCCTCCCACGGGGCGCCCAATCCGCTTGACGAGATTTGATGGCCTCCCAAGGGCGCACGGGTGACTTCACAGATTTGATGGCCTCACGGGGCACAGATTTGATGGCCTCCGTGGGCGCCCAATCCGCTTGACAGATTTGATGGCCTCCCAAGGGCGCACAGGTGACTTCACAGATTTGATGGCCTCACCGGGGGCACAGGCTGTTTGGCAGCATCCTGCGAGGAGATATTGAAGATGAACTTCTTTTTGAGATTGGAGAAATTGGGGATCATTTCATCACCAGTGAAAGCAAGACTGAATCCTTTTCCTGATGGCACGAGTAGATGACCGCAATTATCCCACGGGGAATTCATATAAAATGGTTTTGCTCCTCTTGACATTGATATCGAGAAGGGATTTGACCTAACTGTTTCCCGAGGGGAATCCACATCTCGTACCGAGAACTCCTTGGGTCATGTTCTTGACAACTTGGGTCATGTTCTTGACGGTACCCAATTTCTAGTAAACGAGAAAATATTTAGTGGTTTGTGAGCTCCACGTCACCCGCCTACAAGGCATATACTTATCTATGTGGATTCATTAATAAAACGACACGCGTCATATGAAGTTAGAATAAAAAAAATTACTTTCTCTCTCTCCTCTAGGGCTAGTTGCAAGCGGCAGTAGGCTGAGCGGCCATTAATGGCTCCTCTTTCTCTCTCTTTCTCGAGGCTCCTCTCTCTCTCTCTCTCTCTCTCTCTCTCTCTCTCTCTCTCTCTTGTCTTTTCACGTTCGAACATGGAGCTCTTCATCTTCCTTCTCACTCCTCACTCACCTCAAGCCCTCACGCCCTCGCCCTCTTGCTCTTGTGCTCCTTCTTCCACTTCGACTTTGTTCGTCACCGTCGTCGTTTTTCGGGCTTTGACGATAGAAACCACAAGTGATTGTTGCTGAAGATTGTGAAATATTGAAGGAGATCGGCATGCAAAACAATTTAAAGTGACAATTTTAGTACACAATGATTTTGTTAGAAATGTATTATGATTGCTTGATTGTTTTGAAGAACCTGTAATCTCAATGTGACTTTTAGATTGTATTCTGATCGTTTAGAACTGTACCTCCATTTCTATGATGATAAATTTAAACTTTGCATTTTTTGTAGATCAATCATCTATTTGATTTGATATTCCACAATTTATACGGCCACTAGAAGTGAAAGCATTGATAGTTTGTCAGGTGAGCATTTCACCATCTTCATTTTCATGTGGAACAAAATTATAATTATTGGTGAAGAATTTAAGGCCTTTATTTATTGATTTATGGCTGAATTTTTACACAAACACTTTTGGACTAACTTATATTTTTACTAATATTCATCAGATAATTCGTAAACCTTGGTAGCTAATTTGACTTGTTCTCAAGATAAATAGGTATGACTTATCTCTTTAGAATTTAAATTTGTCTTGAATTTATCTTTCTTCTTTAAATGATGAGTTTTTTTTTTTTTTTAAACTTGTAGAAGCTGCAAAGGATAATGTCATCATCCATAATGTTGATAAAGATTTTGAATTTAAAATTGGCATGACATTTGCTAATGAGGACGAAGCTTATAATGCATACAATGCATATGCAATTTGCAAAGGAATTGGAGTGCGAAAAGGACAAAAGGCAAACAATAATAAAGGGATATTGCGAGCTTGCACATTTCTATGTAATTGTTAAGAATATTCTCCACCAATCTTACCTCATGAACAAGGAGATATATATAGGACAGTGAAAAGAATTGGATGTAAAGCTTGCATTAAATTCAAAATTGAAGAGGGAGTTTGGGTAGTTGTCAAATTTGAGGATGTTCATAATCATCCTTTTGTTAATGATAAACAAAAACACTTAATATTTTACCCAAAAAAAAAAAAAACAAAAGCACTTAATACGGTCATATCGGCATATAACGAATACAAGTTGAAGTATTTTGACTTCTTTGGCTAGGGCTAGTGTGAGGGCTACAAAAGCGTATTCATACACCTTAGTGGTGAAGCAAGAGGACAAGAGAATGTTGGCTTTATACTTCGGGATTGTCAACAAAATTTGCAATCAAAGAAAAGAGCCTTGATTACCGCGGGAGATTGTCAAAATCTTATTAATCATTTTAATTGCTTACAGTTAAATGGAAGCAATTTTTCTTATACATTTCAGTTGGATCAAGAGCAAAGATTGACCAATTTTTTTTTTTTGTCCGATGGTATATCCAAGCTGGATTATGAAAGTTTTGGAGATGTGGTATTCGATGCTACTAATCGTACAAATAAATACAATATGATATGCACACATTTTGTTGGGTTGAATCATCATTAGAAAAATGTTCTATTTGGTTGTGCATTTTTATCGGATGAGACTATTGCTTCTTTTGTGTGAGTTTTGCAATCCTTTTTAGAGACAATGGGTAATAAAGCACCCAAGATTATTTTCATTGATCAAGATCATGCAATGACAAATGCCACTAGAACTGTTCTTCTCAACACTAATTATCGTTTATGTGTATGGCATATTGGAAAAATATGCTAAGCATCATATTGCATATCTTCTTGGAAAGTTGGGCTTTCGCGATAAATATTGGCATAAGCTTTTTTATAAGCATGAGTCAGAACTTGAAATGGAAAACACCTGGAAAGCTATGTGTCACGAGTGGAAGCTTGATGACAACAAGTGGTTGGAGAATATATATCGCCTACATTATTAATGGTATCCTGCATTCCATATATTAGGAATAATAAACATTTAGATTAGAACAAAACGGCAAAGACTTAGGAAGTAGCAATTTGAAAATACCTAGAGCAATATAGCCGTATGACCCCGTGAACCATGAATTGGACTCGGTATCTAGTGATTCATGATTCTGGTTTCACAGAGAGTTTAGTTCACATCAATCGATCCACAAAAATGGCACAAACTTCCTAAGTGAACGATAGTAAAGTAAGGATTCTTATCTTGTGTAGGAAAGAATCTGGTTGTGATCGCACGTCCAAATTGGGCAAGGACAAACCTTAATCTACCTAGTGAAGAAATGCAACAAAAGTTCTTACAAATATGCTCTCTAATGGGCAAAGTTGAGCACCGATCAAGTATAAACTGTGGGAAGCTGCTCTCATCATACAAAAAGAGAAGAACTCAGAATTTTGCTCTTTGTTGATGTCATAAAACACCATCAACTAACCACTGCTGTCTTCATCTGCAAAAAAGGGTTGTTGTCTTCATCTGCTAAACAAAAAAGACTACTGTCTTCATCTGCAAAAACGGGAAAAAAAAAGGACAAATTTCAAACCATAAGGATTAGTTAAAAAAAAAAAATATGAAAAAAACGATGTACCTCTCACAACATGCCATGTACAACTTAAATACAACCATATTAGAGGTACAAAATGGAAAGAAAAGGCTTTTCTCATCTCACGCACCTATTTTGAGGTGCTTCCAGTGCATGAGAATTCCTTTATCTTTCGCTTCTCACTAGTACTCTTCAACCGAGTATTTGGTATACATTTTGGTCTTCTCTAAAGAGAATCAAGTATTTGAATTCCACAATTTGCTACATATTTATATTCATCATTTTCTAGCAAAGAATTAACATCATATTTACATGTGAGATATTGCATTTTGTTCACTATACGAGAGTGAAGATCCATCAAGGTTGAAGTTGCAATCTTCTCTGTAACATCATGATTTGCACTAATATTCATAACACTAAAAGCCAATTGCATTAACCTCTTCAAGCGCAATGTATTTGACTTTCCTGCATCACGAGAGCTTTCTCCAACATCATTGCAATGACTACTTGTTTTGCAGTTTTTGTCTACCTCTTCAAAATGTATTGTGATGGAATGCTTGTAACATTTACAACATGTGTCAAGATACATAAAGCATGCATACACAACCATTCTTGTATTTTAAATAACTTACAACTACATGTAATGGTTGAATCACTCGGACAAAAATGGGCAATATGCTTTCTTTCACTATTTTCAACTCCTAATATATCTGTGTAACGGCCCATCAATTTCTGATCTAAGAACATGTTCAAACAAAGAATGCAAAAACTCATCCTGAAACTTTCTATAAATGACATGCGTGTAGACATGTGCAGCATGTTTCAATATTCCACTATTTTCAACCATAATCCATGGCATTCCTCAAACACACTCAAAATCATCAATAACTTCAAAGTTGCACATTTTTTCAGCTTGATTTTCATAATGATTGACAAATTGAGGCAAAGTCATAGTCTTACATGCCATATCTTGAAATACACTATTGGTGCTTTCACTTCTTTGGGTGGATCTAATTCCCGCAGAAAAAGTATCTCAACCGAATGCAGGACACCATTTATGACGTAGGCGATATATATTCTCCAACCACTTGTTGTCCTCAAGCTTCCACTCGTGACACATAGCTTTCCAGGTGTTTTTCATTAAAAGTTCTGACTCGCACTTATATAAAAGCCTATGCCAATATTTATCGCAAAAGCCCGACTTTCCAAGAAAATGTGTAATATGATTCGTAGCATTTTTCCCAATATGCCATACACATAAACAATTATTAGTGTTGAGAAGAACAGTTCTAATGGCATTTACCATTGCATGATCTTGATCAGTGAAAATAGTCTTGGGTGCTTTATTACCCATTACCTCTAAAAATGATTATAAAGCCCACACAAAAGAAGCAATAGTCTCATCCAATAAAAATGCATAACCAAATAGAACATTTTTCTAATGATGATTCAACCCAACAAAAAGTGCGCATATCATATTGTATTTATTTGTACGATAAGTAGTATCAAATACCACAACATCTTCAAAACTTTCATAATCCAGCTTGGATATACCATCGAACAAAAAAAAAATTGGTCAATATTTGCTCATGATCCAACTGAAATGTATAAGAAAAATTGCTTCTATTTAATTGTAAGTAATTAAAATGATTAATAAAATTTTGACAATTTCCCGCAGTAATCAAGGCTCTTCTCTTTGATTGCAAATTTTGTTGACAATCCCGTAATGTAAAGCCAACATTCTCTTGTCCTCCCGCTTCACCACTAAGGTACGAATACGCTTTTGTAGCCCTTACACTAGCCCTAGCCAAAGAAGTCAAAATACTTCAATTAGTATTCGTTATATGCCGATATGACCGTATTAAGTGCTTTTGTTTACCATCAACAAAAGGATGATTATGAACATCCTCAAATTTGACAACTACCCAAACTCCCTCTTCAATTTTGAATTTAATGCAAGCTTTACATCCAATTCTTTTCACTGTCCTATATACATCTTTTTATTCATGAGGTAAGATTGGTGGAGAATATCCTTCGCAATTACATAGAAATGTGCAAGCTCGCAATATCCCTTTACTATTGTTTGCCTTTTATCATTTTCGCACTTCAAATCCTTTGCAAATTGCATATGCATTGTATGTATTATAAGCTTCGTCCTCATTAGCAAATGTCATGCCAATTTTAAATTCAAAATCTTTATCAACATTATGGATGATGACATTTTATCCGGGATAAGAACGCTTCAAGTGCCAAAAGTTGGCACAAATGGACACTTAAGTGCCAAAGTTACGAAAGTGACACTTAAGTGCCACTTGTAAGAAAAGTGGGACACCTGAGTGCCACCTCCGGCGAAGGCAGCCGGAAATCATACGTGGCAATTAAATATGATTATTTCTTGTCGAGGTGGCTCGCCGGAGAGCTGAGTCAGCTCTAATTCACCCAAAACGACGTCGTCTCCTCAGATTGGCCAAAATGGAGCCCTTAAATCAACCAAAACGACATCGTCTCCCCCATTGCCCCAAATCTAAAACCCTAAATCCGGCAAATTGCCATTGAAGCGTTGGAGCCCTAATCCCGAACCCTAACTCGATTTGCCCCAAATTCTACGGTTGGATATTAAGAATGGAGAGCAGGACTTTCAGCAGCGACTCAAATTTCTCTCGCCAAAGCGAAGGAGAAGGCGAGCGTTTATGTTTTTGTGGGTTACCAAGTCCAAGAAGAACATCGTGGACGCGAAGGAATCCTGGGAGAAGATTCTATGGATGTGCCCGATACAGAGAAGGGTCGAAGTGCAAATATTTCGAATGGGTTGATGCGAAATTCTCTCACCGAGCCACAGAGGTGATATTGGACCTACTTGATGGATGTCATCAACCTCCATCTACACCTGTGGACGATTTGGACGAGGTTGACTCAATGCAAGCTCAAGCATCTTCTGCTAACCATTTGAAGAATGAAGTTTCAAAGATGAATATTGAACGAAAGTGTTACCAAGCGTTTATTGTGTTGCTGTTTTTTTGTCTATCCTATTTTATGATGAAATGTAAAGTATTGGAAAATGAAAAGAAGTTTCTCCGACTGCCATAGTTGTCAATGAGATCAAGGAAAGGAATGAATGAGATGCTGTTTGAATGAATGAGATGCTATTTGTACTATATTTTTGCTTATTCTCGAATATAAATCGGTGATGATGGAATGTATATTGGGCGGATGTGTTGTGGTGACTTCTTTTCTTCAACCGAATGTAAACCAAAGTAGCAATGAATCGAATGGAGTTGGCATAAGTTGAACATTCGTATATATAAACCAGCAGCTTCTCTGGTTTGCTGCAAATCACCATTTACATAGGACAAACATGAGTGATTACTCAAGTGCTATAAGTTGTATATAGTGATCACTTAAGTGCCAGTCGTGATTAAAAAAAAGTCATTTAAGTGTCAAGTTAGTATCAAAAGTGATCACTTAAGTGCCATTTGTGATTAAAAGTGAACACTTAAGTGCCGAGTTTTTTAGAATGTGATCAGTTAAGTGTCAATTTTATTTGTACGTTTCATCTATAAACTACACCAGCCATCAGCTGCTATCAGCCACCACGACCGCCCACCACTGGCCACCATCGGCCTCTAGCCATCACCACCAGCCACATCAAGCATTCCAGGCATCCACTTGAGCCATTACTATGTGCTGGTGATCTCACGAGTCAGAAGTTCCTAGTGCCTTACATCAGCTTGCACCAACACTACGGAGCAAGATGTGTGCAAGATGTGCATATTGCACACTTACATCTTGCACCAAGTGCAGCACAAACCCTTGACCCCAACCCCTATAATAGACCCACCAGCCTATCAGTAGGCATCGGCACCAACATATTAGCTACCACACCAGCACGTAGCCACCACCATAAACCCACCATTAGCAGCCACTGTTGGTGGTGGGTCGTGGGTTTGTTGCAAAAGGGGTTCATGCAAACTATACTAGTTACAAAGAAAAGGCCCCAACCCAATCCACATAGTGGACCCACCACCATCAAGTTTCACCAACCGCCACCACCAGCCACACAAGCACCCTAGTCACCACCACAGATCCACCACGGAAGCGTAAAGCAATAAGTAAAAGTAAAAACAAAAAAAAAAAAAAAAATGAAAAAGGCACCAAAGATGACAAGCAACAAAATCATTTCATTGATATTGAAATGAAGTCTCACAAAGTCGATGACAAACTATTTAAAAGAAAACATCCACAGTAAAACAATTGACTCGTCAGCCCCACA
Organism: Eucalyptus grandis; assembly: GCF_016545825.1. Lineage (NCBI taxonomy): Eukaryota > Viridiplantae > Streptophyta > Magnoliopsida > Myrtales > Myrtaceae > Eucalyptus > Eucalyptus grandis. The sequence goes on along the minus strand of NC_052619.1, from coordinate 815,185 downwards.
AACCATATCCCATCCCATTTCATTAATCAATATGCACAATGCCTCCTGTTTGTGCTCCTTTCACTTGATTCATAATCCTTGTGCTTTTTCTAACTGGACGTGAGGTTTCTTCTTCAACTGTCTCAGGATGCGTTGATTTTGATGGAGGTGCAATTGTCCTAGGCTGAGCTGATTGAGAAGGAGCTGGAGCTGCAACTGTCGTAGGCCGAACTGATTCAGATGGACCTGTAACTGGGTTTTTCTTACTCTTCTTTCTTGTTGGCGCAACCAATGTCTTCTTCTTTTTTGTTGGTGCAGCCGTTGATTCTTGAGTTTGGCCTTGAGAGATAAGAACCTCTGAACTTCTCCGGGCTTCAAAAAGAAAACTCAATTATTAACAAAAGTTTGCACCATAAATTAAATTAAATACAGCCTCGTAAGCTTATAAAACTTACATTAAGAATAACTGTTCCGAACGCTCATCCGTATAAAGCCCATAACCATACTGTTTTAGCCTCTTTCCAAGAGCTCCTCTTGTTCGAAGGGGAACGCGTTTCTGTGTACTTGTGATTGATTAGCCCTTCTTCTCGCATGTGATTTCTTGGGCTCTTGTTGTGGCTGTTTAGCTACTGCAGGGCTTCTTCGGGGCATTCGAATGTTAGACGTCTTGTAGATGGCCTTCTTATAGGTGGCTCATGATTTGGCTTTCTTTTGGTTGTTTTTCTATTTAGCCCTTCAGCTTCAATGACACCTTCTATTGGCTTTTGTGGTGGCCCTTGTGATGACCCTTCTAGTGGCCTTTGTGGTGACCTTGGTGATGGATCTTGTGGTGACCTTTCAGTTGGGCCCTTTGTTGGTGAGCTCTAGCTTGCCTTCTTCGAACCGAGAAAAAGACAAATGATATCATAAATATAAACATCAGGCCATTGTAAAGGAAAACTAAACACAAATTATTTAAGTTACCCGGTATTTTTTCTCGCTTCGCTGAAGAAGCAGTCGACTTAAGCGGCCCTCCGGTTGCTTCGGCCAATCCTTGAGCCGGCGTCTACTCCGGCCTTGTTTGAACAGACCCTTCGGTGGAAGGTATAGCAGGGCTTCGACCAATTCTTCACGTCTCATTCTCCGACTGACAAAGACAAAAACATTATGTCAATTAGTTGTACATATCTGTTTATACAAACCATAAAACAACATAAACACAATTGTCATGACTTGGGTTTATTGTTGTCGATCAAGAAATGACGACTCACTTCGCATTTCTGTTTGTCCTTCTCCAATTGTCCCTTCACTAGGTCCTTCGACCGGCCTCAACTGTATTCTTGCTTCCTTAATTGACAACCTTTAGTATTGTGCCCTGCTATGTGGCAAAAGAGCACTTCATCTTTACACCTATCCTACTCATCCTACGCTGACTTGAGACCTCTCCTTCTGCCATTCTTCGTTTTCGCTTTGGTCTTCCCATTCTCTTCTTTAGTGGCAAAGGTTGAGGTGCTTCATGATCTGTTGGCTCCCGAACTTGGTACCTCGATTGGCTGCAACATGCATTGGTACGAAGCAAGATATCTCGGTTTCTTGTACCAATCATCAAGGTAGTCTTACGTGTTGTGGCCTTTCAATTGAATGGCACATATGGCATGTGCACAAGGAATTCCACTTACTTGCCATGCTCCACATGAACACTTCCTCGTACCTAAATGGACAACATACTTATCAGAGCCCTTCATTATCTCATATCCTTCATCCCCATTCCAAATGGGATGACAATACCTACTCGTAGCCAAGTTCTCATCCAATTTTTTAGCAATCCTAGGACCACATTGCCTAGTCCAGTTTGCAGCCTCATCCCTTTGTTTGTGCAACCGAGTCATAACCATAACCCTTATGTCTTCAAGCATCGAGATAATTGGTTTGCATCTCGGCATCTATTATCCTCCCATTGAATGATTCGCAGATGTTGTTATTTATGTTATCGCACTTGAATTCCTCATTGAAGAACGCCCTACACCAATACTTTGGTTCTGTTTGGAATAGTGCATCATAACCTTCCCTTGTCAATTGAAGCGGTTCTTCTTTGGCCATCCTAAAATCAGCCATATTCGTGCTCTTTGCTAGCTGCCAAAATTTGAACTGCAGCTTATCCCCTTTATAGTTCTTTCCCCAATTTGCATATATGTGCCGCGCACACATTCGATGCTCGGCATAAGGCAACAACTCAGCTATTGCTGGAACCAGTCCTTGCAATAATTCAAAAAAAAAAAAAAATATGTAAGCAAACAACATGTTGATATCAACAAGCAAATAGTTGACCAAATCTTTCAAAGAGTACCTTCTGTTGGTCACTCATGAACGCCTACCCTGCACCATTTGTTATCTCCAAATCAGTCATCAAATTTTTTAGGAACCAGGACCAATTGTCCTTGTTCTCTACCTTTACAACAGCCCAAGCCAGTGGAAACATCTGGTTGTTTGCATCTATTCCAATTGCAGCCAACAATTCTCCCTTGCACAAGCCCTTCAAAAAACACCCGTCCAATCCTATAATCCGTCTACAACCAGATAAAAATCCTCGTTTGCATGCATCGAAGCAAACATAGAACTTATCAAACTTGGTCCCAATATCAGGAAGTGGTCTCTCCACAACCTCTACATACACTCTACTTGAAGGATTTTGCAGCCTACACTCCCAAGCATAATCCCACACCTGTCCATATTCGCTGCTGTATTGATCAATGAGTATCTTCATCACCTTTTGCTTCGTTCTTTGCATTGATTCCTGCTTATATTGATGCCAACCTGCTCCTTCACCAGCAACTTGAACCGAGTACTACTCATCCGAGGCATCATCTTAATCATATTAAAGAAGTGCTTGCACAACCATGCACTTGTTACCCTTTTATTTTCAAAATTAATGGAACAAGTATGTTCCTCTTCGTACGCTCTAATCGGAAAGATCCACTTCTCCTAACAAATGCACCATAGATCCTCCATGGACAATTTTGCTGCGAACACTTAGCTCTTACAAAGGCCTTAGTATTTCTAATGAAGTCAATGTTCCTCTGTGCAGCAATGGAGTTCTTCAGTATAGCTTCCCTAAATTGTTTTGCATCTTGAAATTTCATACCTACCGACAAAGTAGGAGAGGCAACGGATGGATCATAAGAAGGAAACTTACTTTTCCTTCTCCTTGTATGCACAACTCCTTCATCTTCTTCAAGCTCATCTTGGGAAGTAACATTCTCAAGGCTTTCTTCATAATCAGTCTCCTCACCAATGGCAACAAGATTCATCTGTGGCCTTCGGCTCTATTTGGAACTTCATCAGCTACATGCAAAGCTGCAAATTTATTTGTCAAAAAATCCCTTTGCCTTTTTCTTGACTGTACAAGCTCCTCGTCGTCGTTATCACTTGTGAAATTTGCAGTAGGCAACCCTTCATCATCATCATCACTTGATTCAGCTACTTCCCAATCTAATCCGGTGATTGTGACATCACCTATGTCATCATCACTATGGTGAACTGCATCTGCGCTCCTCTCCTCTCCATCATGTCTATCCCGCCTTTCTTCGACCCTAACCTCGCACTACCTTGAATACCATTTCCTTCTTGTTCTATTTGGGCACTTTCTTCATCATCATCTTCATCCTCACTTTCATTGTACTCAACATATATTTTTACCTCTTCACCATGAAGATAATGGTATAGAATATCCCTAAAGCCGTTATCATTTTCTAAGGTTCGCAAACCATCTCTTAAACCTTTCCCAGGAATACAATACAGCAACTTCTTAACTTTACAAGGCAAATAAGTTAGTATATCCCTAACAAATCCTATATAAGATGCCTTCTTAATGTCGACAAAAATGGTGCCCTCATTTCCACCCTCATACTCCCACTCATCCCCCCAATTACAAATTCCCCAAGATAGCAAACTATGACAGCGACATAATCCTTGGCATGAGCCATTTCTGCACCAACAACAAGACAAAGAATAATTAGTTTTAGGACCACATCCACAAAGAACAATAGACAATCGCACAAGGGAGTCCCCCCACTCTCATAGACTTTATTAAACAGGTCCCCACACTGTCATAGACTTTATTAAATGTGTCCCCACACCGACAATATGCCCATATATGACAGCCAAAAAAAGAGGTCGACACTTTAATAATTTACCTTCCTTCCTCTACAATATTAATAAAAAAAGAGGCCCCACACCGAGAATATGCCCTTTCATGACAGCTAAGAGGTCGCCACTTTAATTATTTGCCTTGCCTTCCATTCCCTTAAAATATAAACCAAAAACAGAGGTCCCCACAACAAGCATAGGTCCCCACAACAAGCACAGCCCAAGCAATTTTGTCTACTATCTTTTGCTGAACTAAACCTGCGATATGAGAATGTACATCCACTTAATCAAATCTATTTTTCCTGTGAAAACACATAGAATTTCATTAAAGCAAGCTTGATGTAAAATTATAGGGTAAAAGTTCTGTTTCTCATCCAACCAAGAGGAGAAATCATACCCTAATCTATAATGTTTGGCCATTAATATATTGTGTCAAGAGGTCATTACACAATCCAAGCCCTAAATTTATCCATTGCACAGTAGACTAATACTACATGTCAAAAGAGCTCATAGTTTATAAACTTTAAAATGAGGTACTTACATACATGTGGTTTCAAATTTGTCCCTTGCAGGTAAATGAACTTATATAAAGTATCAAAACAAATTTTGCACTCCTCAATGCCCTGCATATATGTTGACTATCTGATTAGAAACAACAATCAAGAAAGAAGACTAAAAGAACGAAAAGATCGGAATCAAAGGAACAAAAGCAGATTGATAGCAAAGTTGCGTGCTCTTTGCAGAGCGCTTAAAGGCCATTATTCCAGCCACCTGATTCAATAACTTTTCACTCAAACACATTAGTTCCTAGTTCCACATTAGTCAATATTTTGTCTCACTCGAGCCTTGATTTGCATAAATCATCGATCGAGGCAAGCATCTCCACACAAGGGAGTAACCAAACAGAGCGCGCGCATTTCAATAGCATTTCCATCGTAGCCTTAATAAAATAATCGAGCGAGCCCTAATAAAATAATCGAGCCCTAATTTAATCACGAGGGAGGGGGAAAAGGGGCCCAACCTAGAGGAGTGACGATGGTGAGCAGGGATGACGACCAACGATGCTGAGTGGCTACGACAACCAACAACGGCGACCGATGACCACCTATGGGCGTGAACGGCGACGGAGAGAAGAGCGGCGACGGCGTGAACGGCGATGGAGAGAAGGGCGGCGACGACGGCGAGATCTAATGTGAACGCAGATGGGAAGGAACGACGGCTAGGTGTGCTTAAGCCAAAATGACCTAAACGACGTCGTTTAACACCAACGAAAAACGACGTCGTTTAGGTCAGCTCACTCAGTGTGGGTGGACGACGTCGTTTTGTCGTCCACGTGGGTTTTTTTTCTTTAAACGTTTGCCACCTCAGTAAAAGAAGTCGCCGGGAAACGCCACGTATGCAATTTGGCCGGATTTTAGCCGGATTGGCACTCAAGTGATCCATTTTGCTCCGATTTTGGCACTTAAGTGTACCTTTCGTAACTTTTGGCACTTAAGTGTCCCTTTGTGCCAACTTTTGGCACTCCAGGTCCGTGTCCCCATTTTATCCTTTGCAGCTTCTACAAGTCAAAAAAAAAAAAAAAAATCTCATCATTTAAAGAAGAAAGATAAATCCAAAACAAATTTAAATTCTGAAGAGATAAGTCATACCCATTTATCTCGAGAACAAGTCAAATTAGCGACCAAGGTTTACGAATTATCGATGAATATTAGTAAAAATATAAGTTCGTCCAAAAGTGTGTAAAAATTCAGCCATAAATCAATAAATAAAGGCAAAGCTTAAATTCTTCACCAAGAATTATAATTTCATTCCACATAAAAATGAAGATGGTGAAATGCTCTCCCGACAAACTATCGATGCTTTCACTCCTAGTAGCTGTATAAATTGTGGAATATCAAATCCAATAGATGATTGACCTGCAAAAAATACAAAGTTTAAATTTATCATCATAGAAATGGAGGTGCAGTCCTAAACGATCATAATACAATCTAAAAGTCACATTGAGATAACAGGTTCTTCAAAACAATCAAGCAATCATAATACATTTCTAACAAAATCATCTTGTACTAAAATTGTCACTTTAAATTGTTCTGCATGCCGATCTCCTTCAATATTTCACAATCTTCAGCAACAATCACTTTGAAAATATAATCAAGCTTCCATTTCCAATAATCAATTATACTCTCAATTGTCATTAATAAAAGTAGTAGCATAGAAGTGCTTATGAGAAATGACCTTATGCCTGTTAATGCCAACAACTCCTAGCTCAAGCTTTGATGAATCGGCTAACTCAATATTAGAGCTTTGCTTTATGTCCATGAGTTTTACTTTCTTCAATACTAGAAATGGTTTTATCAACAGCACTTTTGAGCCCATTAATTCATGATAGCCAATAATAAAGTGTAGACTTCCTGAAGAGAAACCCCAATAAAGCAAACTTAAATTCTTGCATGTGAAGACAAAAGAATCATGATAGGACTGAGCTCTTGAAAACAAAATGAAAAGCCATAGATAGTTTTCCTGTTAGCAATAGCATCATATAATCAAAGTTAGATTAAATTTAATCAAAAAAAGTAATCCAAGCAATAGTTTTGGAATAACAAATAAATGTAATATATAAGCAACAAGCTTTGTAATAGAACTAGCAACAACATCTTTAATTTATTTAACAGATCCACTTAGTTGCAAAATATTGAAAGAAAAAAACTTATTAGCAGGTCACACAACCAACAAACCTCCTAGCTACAAAAATAAAATACTCTTATTGTCGATCATGTATATGTTATTATCTTATTAAGGCAAGGGAGTTTAATCGAAACTCTGATCTAACCAAAGGCGTTGGACTTCATCTTTGGCCATGCCAATCAATGTTATCTCCGTCTCCACTGAACAACACCTAGTCACTTGTTGGACTATCACCAAACCAAACTTCGTTGACCGCCACAGGAAAAAGCCAAAACAGAGTAAACCCAAAATTGAAGAAAGTGGACCTAGTTTAGGCATTTCGTCGAATGGATGGTGGGCAACTCAACTAGATTATTTAGGCTCAAAATTTAGACAATAAATCGTGCTAACTACACATAAACATCACAAACATCACATATTTTGGGACACAACACTTCACGGGTTTCATCCTTAAGTGAGTAGGAGTAGCATGGTGATTCTTACCTTTTGTGAGAGAGAATCCGATAGCGATGGCAAGGGGATACGCTAATCTGTCTAGTGAAGACACGCGAGCGACTTGTGAAGGCGGAGAGGCTCGAGACCCAGCAGTCGCAAGCTTCTTCTACTTTGGCTTCAAAATCGCTAGTGTTGTGCCCGAGCCCGAAATCAAGAATGACCCACTCGTGGTTTCTATTGCCTGAGCCAGAAAAAAGCAACGACCTCGACAAACGAAGCAAGCGGAGGGCTCGGTACCCAGCACTTGAAAACTTCTTCCGCTTCGATGCCAACGTGGCCGAGCCCAAAAATGAAACTGACCCACTCACAAATTATATCGCTGGAACCAGAAAGGCGACGATGGTGACAAATGAAGTGAGGGGTGTGTGAGGGCCAATAGGGCTCGCGATCCAGTAGTTGCAAATTTCTTCCGCTTTGGTGACGACATGCTTGACCCAAAATCGAAACCAAGCCACTTGTGGTTTCTATCATCAAAGCCCAAAAGACGACGACGGCGATGAACGAAGTCGAAGTGGAAGAAGGAGCGCAAGAGCAAGAGAGCAAGGGCATGAGGGTCTGAGGTGAGTGAGGAGCGGGAAGGAAGACAAAGAGCTCCATGTTTGAACGTGAAAAGACAAGAGAAAGAGAGAGAGAGGAGCCTCGAGAAAGAGAGAGACAGAGGAGCCATTAATGGCTGCTTAGCCTACTGTTGCCAGCAACTAGCCCTAGAGGAGAGAGAGAAAGTAATTTTTTTATTCTAACTTCAGATGACACGTGTCGTTTTATTGGTGAATCCACATAGATAAGTATATGCCATGTAGGCGGTGATGTGGAGCTCACGAACCACTAAATATTTTCTCGTTTACTAGAAATTGGGTACCGTCAAGAACATGACCCAAGCTGTCAAGAACATGATCCAAGGAGTTCTCGGTACGAGACGTGGATTGCCCCTAGGAAACAGTTAGGTCAAATCCCTTCTCGATATCAATGTCAATAGGAGTAAAACCATGAGATATGAATTCTCCATGGGACAATTGTGGTCGTCTGCTTGTGCCATTGGGAAAAGGATTCAGTCTTGCTTTCACTGGTGATGAAATGATCCCCAATTTCTCCAATCTCAAAAGGGAGTCCTTCTCCAATATCTCCTCGCAGGATGCTGCTAAACAGCCTGTGCCCCTAGGGAGGCCATCAAATCTGTGAAGTCACATGTGCGCCCCTAGAAGGCCATCAAATCTGTGAAGTCACATGTACGCCCCTAGGAGGCCATCAAATCTGTGGAGTGTGCCCGAGGAGGCCAAGAAATCTGTCAAGCCAATTGGGTGCCCCCTAGGAGGCCATCAAATCTGTCAAGTAGCCGGAGGCCATGTGCACCCCGGGGAGGATCAAATCTGTCACTGTGCGCCCCTGGGAGCCCACCAAATAGCATATTGGGAACTCTATCCAATATGTCTAGAAATCTATGATTTCGCGTTGCAAATTCTGTCTTCATGTCAACCTGGCTACGAAAGGAAACATAGATTCATAAAAGATGATTCACTCAAATCTTATGAAACATGATCATGATCTGAGGGTAGAATCCAGGGCCACATTCCATAGGGCCTGACAATTTCCAAGACAGGTACTTGATGATTGCCTCCCAGGGGTGCACAGGCTACTTCACAGATTTGATGGCCTCCCTGGGTCGCACAGGCTGTTTGGCAGCATCCTACGAGGAGATATTGGAGAAGAACTCCTTTCTGAGATTGGAGAAATTAGGGATCATTTCATCACCAGTGAAAGCAAGACTGAATCATTTTCCTAATGGCACAAACAAACGACCGCTAATGTCCCACGGAGAATTCATATCTCATGGTTTTGCTCCTCTTGACATTGATATCGAGAAGGGATTTGACCTAACTGTTTCCCAGGGGGAATTCACATCTCGTACCGAGAACTCCTTTGGTCATGTTCTTGACGGCACCCAATTTCTAGTAAACGAAGATTCGAGAAAAGCATTCCATTGATCACAGGAGCATCCACCAGAGGCGTCACGTCCTTCGCATTAGCTTCTATAATCTGCTCACCTGAGTAGTCCATATTGACGGAAGGCGTCATGTCTCCTTCCTTCGCATCTTCCATCTCTCTCTGGCTCTCTCTCTCTCTCTCTCTCTCTCTCTCTCTCTCTCGTTCAAGACGAAGACTGAGTGAGAAAGAAAGAAGACGGGCTGGGGTTTTCTTTTCATTGAGGCTGGTGGTGTCGTCGGTCTTTTGCCTTTTTTGTACGAAATGAGGTGGAAGAAAATTGAGAGAGAATTTCTTTTGTATTCCACTTCATAGTAATTGATACATTCTTTACACATATTTATAGTGGAATGTATAAAAACTAAAATAGAAAGAAAAAATATGATATCAATTGTGATCTCTAATTTATTCGATCGATTCAAATCCAATCATAAAATGTATCGTCGATATCAAATTGTATCTCAATAGTGGAATGTATAAACACTAAAAAAGAAAGAAAAAATATGATATCAATTGTGATCTCTAATTGATTCGATCGATTCAAATCCAATCATAAAATGTATCGTCGATATCAAACCGTATCTCAATAGTGCGTAAAGGGTCGCCTTTGGATCATATTGAGTTTTGAAGCCCAAAAATTCACATAAGATGTAAAAGAAGACACATTTTGGTGTATTTTTTTTTAAGGTTAATACCTTGAAAAATTCCAAATTAATATATATGTGATAAATTTACTCAAAATTAATTTTTTTGACCATAAAAAACCCTAAACTGATACATCTTTGATAAATTTATTCCAAAATGGTACACTTGTGATAATTTTGCCTCATGTTAGTTTCCGTTAAATTTTATTATCAAGTTATTAAGTTGAATAATACGTAAAAGTTATTTGGTATACTAATTTGCGATTTTACATTCCGTTTCTCACAATTATATAATTTTCGTTGTTTTTGTGATATTAATCTAATTTAATAGAGTGTATATTTATAAAAAAAAAAAAAAAATGTACCAGTTTAAAATTTGACTGTTGAATAAATTAATTTGGTTCATCCGGAATCATCCCCATCATCATCATCGCGAAGCCTCCATCCAGAGATCCATCTTGCAGTTCGCCTTTGTAATCGGCAACGCCCTCGTCCTTCTTCCGACGTCGATCCTCAGGCGACAGTCGTCAACTTTCGGATCGCTAGCGCTGTCCATCGTGCTCGCCTTCGCATCAGCTTTTGTCTCGCTGCTGTTGATCCACTTCGGGAAGGGGGGTTTCGCCGAGAGAATTTGCCGATGGATTGCATGGTTGCCATGGCTGCAGTTCTAGTGTCGCTCCTTCTAGGGTCGCTCCTGTCCCTCTCGGCTCTCCTTCTCTGTCGAGTTCCCAAGAGGCCGCACAGCGTTTCTCCGAAACTTCAATTTTTTGGGGAGTCGCTATAAAAATAAAAAATAAAAAAATAAAAAAAGGAAAATTACAAAAAGAGAATTGTGTTTTCCTTTGAATTTTCCTCATGTTTTCCTTTGGTCTCTTCTTTTGCTGTATGATTCTCTCTCTTCTCTTCTCTCTCTTGTCAACGACCAGCTATGGATTTTCCGTATTTCTGTGTGTAATATGAGTGGAGAGAAGTTATGGGAATTATGGCAAGTAGGCATGGATTGATCGAAAATAGGAAGGATGACTGCTGCTGCGTTTTCGTTTCTGCAACTGAGGTTTATCCAGAAACTTGGTTATCATCTACATCGAAACACAATCAGATTACTCCACCACAGAAGCCCCCTCATCCTGAAATGCGATCTTCGAATGAACACTACCCCTTGATTACTAGCCCAGATGCACCAGATGGTTTCGCACGGTTCAGACACAAAAATTGGACGAGGCTCATCTCTAAGAAACCAGGAGTATCGCATATTTTTGTTCGTGAATGAGACTAATATATATACCAGTAGTTCCCTCTTTTTTCTTCTTGGAACCCTGTGGTTTACTCTATCAAAATAGCTCGAAGGCTTGCTATAATATCTCTCTTAAAAGGATCATATTTCTGATGGGAGCACTTCAACTGGAATGCGTCCTTCCAGCCTAAGATCAGAGTCTTCGAAAGACGGCATCTCACGTTCTAAAAGTATATTGCGATTCTTTATCACATATTGGAGCACAGTCCGTCCTCAGCTCAAATTCATTCATCAATATTCAGTCCTACTAGCTGAAGAGAAAAACTCCTGTGGGCGGGGAGTTAAAACTGAACATACGGAATCGACTCCTTACAAAGAAAAGGAAAGAAAAACAATGGATGAAGTCACAATCTTTAATAAACAAATCCAGTGATGCAAGGCCTTGACAAGGAAAGCAATATCAAATCAAGCAAAACTCCGGTCTTCTGACACTAACAAAAATGGCCCACTGATGATGGGCAACACGTATCTGCCAGGGCTTCTACGTCATCCACTTGCATCCCTGTTTGACGCCAACCGATTCTCGTGCAATCGTAGAAACCTGAGTGTATATATACTCATGTCACCCAAATCACCAGCAGGTTGATGCAAGGTCTCCACGACAGATTTCCACCCAAAGTAGTAGCATTTAGCTCTTGAATCTTATGCTTCAACTGATTCCTGCATTAATACCAGATGCTTCCCCATCGTAAGGTCCGGAAGGCTTCCTGATCTCCTGAACTTGCCCCTTTCGTTGGACCACTGCCTCCTCGTGCTTACTCTGCACGCGAAATGAACATATATAATTTCAGGCAATATTGAAAATCGACATGAGAATATACATCAACAATCTGATTCTCTTGACTCGCTCGGTACTTCCTCCTTAGATATTTTGTTTGTTTCTTCCGAGTACAGGTCAGTCCTCTTAGCATTTGCACAGCAAAAGCTAAATCTTTGACCATGGCAACCAGTAGTTAAGGCCATTAACGGAACTGACCAGAACCATTGCACGCAGGCTCACCTGATAAGTGATCTGGCGCTTTCCATTGACTGTTTCAGGCAAGGATGGAATTGCCGGCTCTCTGTAGGCGCATCAAAGTCAACCACAAATTGAATGCATTTTGAAATCAATTTTCCATGACATGACACTAAATATTTCCATTGTTTTCATGTGCATCACAAAAAAACAAAAGAAAACTCGTGCATTTTGAAAGCCATGGGGCCGTGATTTTGATGCATTGGCAGCTCCCTCGCATCTTTTCTTTAATCTTCATTTAATTCTACTTTTTAATTAGATCTAGAATACTATTCACCCTCCTCAAAAGTTCTCTTTCCTTTTCCTGCTAAGTCCATAGGACAAAGTAGCAAAAAGATTGATATAATATCTTCCTTATTTCATGATAGCAAATAAAACTCATAGAAATGTTAGTTCAACTTTAGCTAAATCCAGCTGCTCGATAAGGTTCAATATCCTTTAAAAGAAAGAAATGATTTGTTTATACGAAGACACATTATACACTCACACCATGTCTTTTGCGCTTTATACTTCGTAATAAAAATTTGTCTTCATTCCAAAAGATTGTTCAATGTTAAGACTTTTCCTTGCAATTGTTCAATGTTAAGACTTTTCCTTGCAAGTAAAGGTCTCAACCCTTGATATCAAATGTCCAAGAAAAATTTTCAAGAAATGGAGAGGAAAAAAAGCAAATCTTAAATAGGTACATTCATGGAGCTCATACATGACTGGAGAAATTTCTAGGATCGCCTTGTTCTACACCAGCACATAATTATTAATTTACTTTTCAAAGCATGACTTGTAATTGATTGATCAAAATGGGTGCCTAATATCACTCTTCTGGGACCACGTTAAGATTAAGATGGAAAATAGTGGATGCGCGACAGAAAACAGACCTTGTCTACATCTCTGCTTTGGCAGCAAGTTTTGCAGCTCGTTGCTGCTTCACTTGCTTATAAAACTCATCGGCTGACTCTTCAGATTCACTTTCCTCGGAATCAGCATCTCCATTAGCCTCGAGATTCCCATCTTCATCACCGAGATCATCCTCTGACTTAACTCCAGCCCCAGCCAATACTTGAAGCTCATGTTTCCTCTGCCTTTCTCCAATATCATCCCTCCTTGGCAAATCATCATCACCCAATATGACCTTCCAGGAGCAAGATAAAAAGCTCGTCATTCGTAATATTCATTTCAAGATTAATATGGTAATGCCACTTAGAGCTTCCTTTGAATCCTTCCAAAACTAATATGATACTATCACTTGATTTGTTTAGGAATATTGTAGAAATTCAGCGCAAGTCCAATCCATAAAAAGATTGTACTTAAGTCAACCTATAACCCTCGGTAATTTAACAATCATCTAAATGGAAGGTATGTCAATCTATCATCTTTCATCTATCATATCCAACAATCCAAAAAGAGTTAGGACAGAAAGAGGTACGAGACAACATCAAAATCTGAATACAATCGCGAGAATAAAAGACGGTTCCTTAAAAACTTCAAGGGACAGGAAAGTAGAATATTTTTTTTCTCAATATTTAGGTATTTTACTTGACATAATCCAATTATTCTATGACATGAAAATAAGTAAAACCAAAGTGTTAACATGCCTTAGCCATGTAATCTAATTGTAGCCCATGATGATTTCTTTTCTTTTTTGCAATGTTTTAGGTATATCACTAGCATGGTTAGTTCCATCTATACTAGATTATCCTAACAGACTCGTCTATTCTAGAGCAACTAATTCCTGAATCATCAGAAACATCTTATAGGAACATTGTTTAAGGACTCCATCAACTGGAAATTTACTTTCATTTTGAATATTTAACCCATATATTTCCCTTGGTAGGAAGTAGTCTAGTAGTTGCAAATACATTTTGATCAATCACATAACCTCTTGCACTGAAAGAAAAAACTTGAACATAATCATGCCAAGATCCAAACCTTCTGTCTTTTGTTTTCAACCCGCAGAAGATTGGAGAGTTTAGTTAATTCAAATGATCCTGCATGCCCATTCATAAGCCCATGACGAGATGCTACATCTTCAATAGCATGATCATCGAAATCTGCACAGGTCTCTAGCTGCCTGTTGAAGAGGGAACCTAAGTAAACGCCTTAAATTAAAACAAAGAGCAGGCGTGGGCAATTAAAGCAGTACCCATTCACTGGTTTCAAAGTTCTTTGGTTTTTCTCCCCTTTTGAAAGCTTTTGAACTAAAAACATTCTTATGCCTCAATTTTTCCTCAAGGGCAGCCCTTGCCTTTAACATCTTCAAGCTTTGCAACCCAAATTGTTCCTTCCGCCAAATTTTGCGATAAACAAATACAAGAATACTTAAATTATTTTATGCAGCTAGGAGAGAGGAACTGACATTTCTGGCACTGTCATTTGAGCCAGACTCACCTGAGGTTTATGTTTTTTTTTTTTTTTTGGTGAAAGTAAGAGATATATTGGGGAAAGGTCAAACTGTACAACCAATCGGCTTCAAAAACTTACACTCAAGGTGGACATGCCCATTATGAGTGGAAGGAAGCCGAGGAAAACCCAAGAGGCAACTGAGAACAGCCAAAAAACGAAAAGCAAACCAACAACCAGAAACAACCTAGTAACAAGACGCCTAGCCAGCCGGTCCACAATCAGTGGACGAGAAGATAAAGGGATCCAACTCCCACGAGCGCTGAATCCTCCTGTTTCTGTAGGAGTCCTCGACGTCTTTGAAAGTAGCAGCTTTATCTTTAACGACCTTGAGGAGATGCCTCTTAATGGACGGAACAGAAAGCGGCTCCCACCTGAGGTTTATGTTTTTCTCCATTATTCTCATCATCCTGAATGGGTACATGAGGCTGCAAAATTAACGTTCATGTTCATACCAAAGACCCAAGGATGCAACTATACAATCTTGATTAAGGTGAAACATACATCTTTTGCCTCTTGATCTTGAACATCAATAGGCAGTGGAATGGACTCGTCACCTTCATCAGAATCATCAGACCGCAACAAGTTTTCATCATTCACCAACTTTTCTGGCATTTCATCTGAAGTACTACATTTTGGAATCTCTTGAAGGTGAGACAGAAGGTTTTCATCAAGTTGTTTCATCTGCCAAAGGTAGTGCATCTAAGATTTCTGACAGCTATAAAATAAATACTGAAAAGAAACATGACAGTAGACAAAAACCCCATCCCATGCAGTACAGGTGATACGTACATAAACATTGAGTAAGTGAGCAGTACAGTTATATGCATGACTCACCCAAGGAGGAAAAAGAGAGAGCAATCTTCAGGCACTTGCATAGCCAGTCAACACTCAAGGAAACCAAAAGCCAACTGCAAAAGATGTTGACGAACAAATATGCATGTGCACAATCCTGACAACCTTCCAGTCATCCCCTTCTACCCTCAGAATACTACACCACACTAAAGATTAGGGATTACAGAGAAAGATCGTGATTTCATAAGGATCAGGTGCTAGTTAAAGTCGATCCCAACATAATGAATAGGGAGACACCACAAATAAATGGCTTACACAGCTCGACCAAATGGTTCATTAGTCCTCACCAAATGGAAATGCAAAAATTAACGGAATTTCATTAAAGATGTTCAACTAGCAGAATAGACTGAACCAAACAGCCATACATACAAATAGAGACAACTACAACAACATTTAGCAAATCACTGAACATAAGGGGGGAAAATTGAATAGGCTAAAAGGTACGTCCACCCACTCCTTGAGTAGCATATAACCCATTATCACTACAGCGACAGGAGCAATGACACTGTTCAGTGTATTGTGACTTTGCCTATCATGCCCAAGAGTGGTTTCTAACAGGAATTAACAAGTAGGCTGAAAGTTAACAATGATATTAATTGGCATGCCACGCAGCATGCATGTGCAGATTTATAGATAAAATCACTAATAGAAATTATATAGTTTCTTTAAATACCTTCTCAAATAAGCTTTTGATATCCACAAGGCAAGCTATAACAGGATGATCACGAACTGGCTGTCCCTCAGACTTAAGGAGGAGATCGAAGGTAATTGCTTGGCAATAGGCCAGCAGTAGAACCTGCTTTACTTCCAAATAGCGTGATCCTCCTTTCGTTGTACTTTCCCTCCCTTTAACCTTCATAGAATAGAAGACACATGCTGAAAACAAGAAAATATGAGCTGCAAATTCCACATTCAATAGAAACCATAGACAGCAAGTAATAAAGAAACAACACTTTATGAGCCAAATGGACTAAAAACATTATAATAATAAGCTCAAACAATCCCAAGCCGAGAAAACTTCAAACCGAGACACCAAAGCATTCTACCAAAAGCATAACAGAAAATATTGGATAGCTCAAATTCATCCCTTCAGTGAGATCCTTCCTACGGACCTTCAAAGCAATCTTTGTAGAGATATAAATTTGTGCCAAGAAAACTTGAAGAAATGATGAACGAAGTCATTCCATACTATAGAGATTTCAAAAACAAGTCATCTGTTAGCACATGCCTCTTTGACAGTGGAATAAATACCTTGCTTAGAAGCAGATTGATTCTGCTTTCAAGCTCTTCAACTGCATCATTCAGCTCAGACAGCAGTCCCACCAATTCTGGAGCAGAACTGCAAGAAACACATTCTATTAAATAAAGAGGCAGGAACATAAATTACATAGACTACACACGTATTTCCTTTTCCTGGTAACTTAGAAATTCATTCAAAGCAGGAGAACTTACTTCATAAATATCCCTTATGTTTCATTTGTTAACTTAAGAAGTAGGATTGGATGCAGATAACTTCTGAGGGAAAAATACCATATATTATGAGATCAAGTATGACCAGGAATAAAATCCTTGAATTGATGACTATATTACATATGAATTATTAACTTCAATGTAATCCATAACTCCAACCACTTCATTATTTGCTTCTTCTCATGGACAAGAATTTTTCTCATTTACCATTGTTCCAATTATTGCAAAATCTACCATGTCTCAACAATCCCACCTATTTCCTCTTATCAAGTGTGGTCGTCTCCATAAGCCTTTACCACTAAGATGACTTCCTCATCTAGCTTGACAAATTCTTTTCCCAACAAGGAGGTGCCTTCTAAAAATATGAAATCAAAAAAATGGAATGTCTTCTCTGAAAGACCACATTACAGGAGAAAAACATTGTGAGATATACGAGGAGAAATCTGCTGATTGTCTTTCCTTTTTCATTCATGTCAAATGTTTGCTTTTATAAGTAAAATCCAGAGAATCAATTCTTCAAATTGGCTTTATTTGTTTCTTCAAAACCATAGCCAAACAATCCTTAGGCTGTCCAGTAGGTTTTCTAATCAAGGAAGAAAAACATTACCGAATTCTACTTCTGAACATTTTGGCTTGAATGGTTTATCCTGCCAGAAATTTCAGCGCATGGTTCTCATGAATCTGAAAGGACTGACAATCACCACCTGATGGATACGAATAGCTAAAATGCAGAGTGGAATCATAGACAACAAATTATCCAGTTTTATGCAAAAAAGATTATGTGAATTGCATAAGCTTCCAAAGTCTAATTGCATGAAGCACCATGAAGAAGTATGAGAAAATATAGTGCAGTGCTTTAATGTACCTTGAACAATTACAAACATGCATTGGAAGATCCATCTTTGGAGATTTTTATTTTTATTTTTAATAGATAAAAAGTTCAATCGTAGGGCACCAGGGGGGTGAAAACCCATACGCAAAAAGAGCCCAAAAAAAGTAAAGCCATATGCAAAACAGGTCATAATCTATATCAATTGTATGTTCACGCTCAATACATTGTGCCAGTCTATCAAATTTTCCCATACTGATCTTCCCAGAAAAAGATATTAAGCTCTTGCTACTTTCAGTTGAAATTCCATAACCAGCAACACATCAATCAAAGCGGCTTTTAGTTCACTTTAAGAGAGGAAATACCTATATACAACATCCATTTGCTCCTCCTTTGACAGTGCATTCAAATCTTTTTTAACCTCCTCAAAAGCTGCCACAATATCATCTCCAGTGCCTCCAAGTACGCCACATTCAAATTTACCTTTTCCTCCAACCATAATTTCCTGCAGAATCGTGAATAACTTGCCATTGAAATAGCACTATTACTTCGAAACTCCACCTACCTCCATGGGGAGAACATTTCAGAACAACTTTAAAGCCACAGAGTAAACAAGGTTATCAGAAAATGCTACCCCTAAAGTTGGTTCCACAGTGGTCTCATCTGGACTAATATCTTCAAGCCCAAAGTCCTCATTGATAATGATTTTGCTTTCTCCCTCTGCAATCTTAACACCTCTGCCTCTTCCTCTGCTGGAATTTCCTCATCACTAGATGCTGCCTGTGGTTTGAATAAAGAATCACAGAATTTAAGCCACTCAAAAGCCAAATATGAAGGGTTCAGGTTCTTAAGAAAAATAATTTACAAGTGAAATCACAATCAGTTTCTAGTTTAACAGAGAACCCCCGTATCAACTTGATGAAGCATACGGGGGGATGAATTCAGATTTCCAACTCAACGTACCTCATCAGCATTATAGTGCTGTCTCTTACTACTGCCCCCAAACGGCCTTCTTGTCTTCATCTTCTTCCTCCTCCTCGTGCATTTCGTCTTCCGCCCCACCAATTTTTGCCCGCAAAAACTTTTGCTGTCTTGCAACTACAAACAATGCAAACAACAATATGGACATTGAACTTTAAAAGTGGAAGTCAACATCATTAACAAAAACCAAGCATTTTTCCACTACATGAGGTCATTACACTTTTAAAAAGGAGTGAATCATCATTAAGGGAAAATGAACCAAGGCAATGGCGTACAAGATATTTTACTCTCTCCTTTTTCACAGGCAATGAAGAGGATGAAGAAGTAAAGAACTGAATGCAAGACTTCTTGGGTTTGGTAAATTGATCATCACTAGGCCAATCACCTTGCTCCTATCAAGCAATACGCTGAATGGTTGCCCACCATTAGAATAGGTCATTCATAGGAGACATTATACATGTGGAGCTACCAGTTATGAACCAAAATGACTTCCCTTACAGATAACTGTAACAATTACCATCCATCTTATTATCATAAATGAGGATAGATTGAGTGTCCCCAGCATGGCAGCATGTGAAATTGATAATAGCAGAGCATACTGCTATTGGTTGCTTTACCTGTACATTCTATTATGGCAGGCTTGGCGAAATCAGAGGATATTTTTCCTCTCCACACAAATTCACAAGGAGGTTATGAAAAGATAGCAGAGCTCCCTAAAAATGTTCCAATATATCATATTCAAATGAGATCATATTCCATCACTTTTATTTGATGTTACAACATCACAAATTCACCAGTAAAGGTTTTACCATTGAAATGACATGAACAGGCAAACCAGAGTGAAACACAGAGCAAACCAACTCTTGAAGACTGGTTAAAAATTAAACAGCTATTTCTAGGCCAATCTCATCAATAACTAGCACCTAATTCCCATAATACCAGACTCAACACAAGAAAACATGCAGTTAGACTGCAATTTCAGAGTTCTTCATCTGCTAGCAGTTAACACGTTTACTCTCAAGGACTTCATGGCCAACAAGACTTCCAGTTTTCTAACCAGAATTATTGACTGCAGAGCTTAAGGCAACTTAGCTTCAGATATTAAATGTTGAGCAGGTATGACAACTTACTCCAGAGAATTAGGAACTCTGATGAACTGGCATGTAGAAAAGGACAACTTCGGTGGGCAGTAGTAGTAAATCAAGAAAAGCAAAATAACTCGAGACAATCTTACTTTTCGCAGCAAGCCCAGGCAATTGAGCGTCATCATCTCCATCCTCCTCTTCATCCTCTTTGTCCTAAAAGAAATTCCAAGACACCATATTCCATTAAATTCTCTTTCCAATAAACAAGTATTGGGGATCGACTAATAATTTCGAAGCACTGATATATAAATGACCAGTAGAAGTCCAGAATATTAAAAGGACTAATCATTTAATGAGAACTTCAGAAAGGAAGTCTCTCATGCATGTTAATTTCACAACAGTTCACCAGCTAATGTGAAAAATGTAAAGAAAAACCACAAAAGAAATGCCTTATGCAAGGTCACATCACCTCAAAAAGATAACTATCACAAGACGAGACAGTTTGATCCACACAAATATTCAGACGCAAATCTCATGCAAACATTTATTTAATTATCACTACATCCCTTGAAAACCTTCCCCACCATGCGCTAAACAAAATTCTACTCTGTTCCAAACCAAGTCTCACTGGATGAATTATACCAAATCTACATCAAAGGGAATTTATGTACCTTAAAATCAAAGACAGGCTGTTCATTGTCACCATCTGACTACCCAGCATCACTACAAATGTTCGCGGCTCAACATATTTTTGTTTGTGAACTGCAGATGAAAACATCAATAAGAGCAACCCATTTATAAAGCAGCAAACTTCATACCGGCATTTACACAAACACAAAGCACGCAGCGCCAAATAGCAGACAGTCAAGGGAGCTATAACTCACAGGCATCTATTTCGTCATCGATGTCTTCCAAGGCCACGTCTTCATCGACAGCCCTCCTCTTAGAGCCCCTCTTCTCCTTTTCCTGACTCCTGGACCTCTTCCCCATGGTCCTTCTAGCTCAAGTCCTTCGAATTCTTACTGCAGCATTAACGAAAATGAATGAAACGAAACTTTCATTGGCAGACCCAATTAAAAATGATTGATAAAGCAACGCCAAAGTAGGACCGAGCGTGAAACCTTTAGCAGCTATCTTGCATTCTCCTACCACTACAAGCATCAGAAACACAGAAGCGAAACTGAACCGACCAATTCAATAAGGGGCCACGAAATTCGACGAAAACGCGACGAACCCACCGTTCGGCGAAGAGAGAGCTGAGGAGAGCAGGAAGAAAGATCGAGACTTTGACATCAGAGGAGGCCAAATTCGCAAGAAACCGTAGCTTTTTCCCTGTTAATCTCCCACTTCTCCCTGCAGCTGCAACAAGCATGAAATATATATATTTGTTATTCAATTTTTTTAATGGATTGGACGAAGAGCGAAATAAGAGAAATCTTGCTGCCTAAGGAGCATTGACACATTCCAAGAGCCTTCGTATCGTATTCGATAATTCGACACATGAATTCGATAATTCGACACATTTCTAACACGCTCCAACATGCTTTGATCATTTCTCACATGCAGTCAATGAGTGTTGAAAAATCTAACATGTGGTCAACTCTTTTCGACATATTTCTACACACGATTTTGATAACGAGTCCAAAATTCCGACACGTGATTCCCACGTCAAAATATAGATATATGAATCACATCAAAATATAGATATATGAAGCAAAGTGACAAGCCTCTCACACTTATTCTTTGCAGATGACATTTTCCTTTTTTGTAAAGCCGACTTGCCACCGAAGCGCTTCAAGGAAGGTCTCCAAATATTCTCGAAGTGGTCTAGTTTGTATCCAAACACAAACAAGAGTGAGATCTACATTGCAGGAGGATCACCTACCTTAAGAAACCAAATTATCCTTGTCCTTGGTTTTCAAGAAGGGAGCCTACCGTTCGGCACCTGAAGGTTCTCATCATCACCTCCAGGCTCAGCAACGAGATTGCTGCGTACTTGTCAACCGCATTATAGCAAGGGTTCAATCTTAGACTCATCACTTTCTATCCTTTGCTGACCGTCTGCAATTGATCAGGTCAGTCCTCTATGCCATCCAAGCATACTGGGCTAGTGTCTTCATTTTACCTATGGCTATGTTGGATCAAATTGAACAAATCCTTAGATGGTTTCTATAGAAAGGATCGGAGTTGGGTAAAGGGGATGCGAATGTGTCCTAGGAGAATGTCTGTTGCCTAAAAGAGGAGGGGGGCCTTAGCATCCGAAGGCTTCGTGAGTATAATAAGGCCGACATGCTAAAACATATTTGGCTTATGTTCTCGGATAAGGAATCATTATGGTGCAAATGGGTTCGCTCGACCTTTTTAGAAAGGACGAACTTCCGGGTGGCCAAAAAGCCGACATTTTGCTCGTGAGCTTGGAAGATCCTCCAACTCAGGACTGAATTTCGAAGCTCCTTCTATTGGAGGATTGGAGTTGGCTGATTGATGTCTCTTTGGTTTGATAATTGAGATCCCAACGGTCCCTTGAACTTGCATTTTTCGGACTCAACCATTTATGGCTTTGGCCTTTCTAGGCAGGCAATAGTGGTGGATCTATTCACCAACCATGGCTTGACAGTCAAGATGGTCTTGGATTCTTGGGAGCTTCGCCTGCCAGTCCTTGGCCAGAACTCGGATCGTTTTAGCTGGAAGGGAAACACTTCTAAGCTTTTCATGGTGGCTTCGGCTTGGGAGATCATTAGGAGGAAGAAGGCTCAGGTCTTCTGGCATGCGTTCATCTAGAACAACTCGATCACCTTGGAACCTCTGGCTTATTGCCAGACGCAGGCTTTCTACCCAAGCTCTATTATTATCTCATGGTAGGATAGATAGCGCCTTGTGTCTTTTTTGCAATGAGGTGTCGGATTCTATCGATCACCTATTTTTTGGATGTCGCATCACTACTGGCATTGCCTTCTTTTGGGCCGCGAGATGCAACCTTCTGTGGCGGAACAGATCATGGGGTTAAAATCTCAATTAGGCCGTTTCTTTTCTTGCAAGCAAGGACTTCTATAAGTGCATTGTCCGGTTCTCTTTTGGTGCTTTCTGTTATTTTATTTGGAAGCATAAGAACAACATCCTCTTTAGGGAGCATAACTTAGCCATTCGAGTGATGAAGAATCATCTCTTTAAAGTCGTCAGAGACAAGGCCATCACTTTCAGGAATGTAAACGATACTTTCAGAATAGGAGGCTGCAGCGTAACTAGGGTATCGATCCGATTATCTTCTCTGCTGGGGACTCTCCTGCTTTCGTAGGGCCCTAGCTTGTTTTGATTGCCGAATGGCTGCTCTCTCTGCATGCGGCTATCTCCTTGGTGGCTCTTCACTTTTGTCGCTGGCGGATGCGGGATGGGGTTGTGGGGTCCATCCGGCCTTGTGCTGCCTAGTCCTATTTCTTGTTAGATTCCTTTTGCCTGTTGTTTAAGTTGTTATGTGCTTGTTTTGGTCCACTTTGTTTGCGGTCTTCCATTTTTACTTCGACTCCCTTTCACTCATTTTGACGTCTTTGAGTATAAGTTTTTGACGCCGAACTTTTATATATTTGGTTCAAAGCTCAATATATTCTTACATTTTACCAATATATATATATATATATATGAAAAAATAATGGAAATAACAAAAATAAAGGAGAAATAAAAATTCTCACTCTCAAATTTCTTAATTTTGAGTTGACGATCGAACACCCTCTTTTTGTTGGCATCACTCTGCCCCTCGTGGCCTACCCCACCAGCTGTCGCAATCGCCTTCCCCTCATACCAACTCACCCCGACCTCACCTCTACCAGGTTTGTTTCTATACCCTTTTTGCGGCTTGATTTGGTTGATTGGGGTCTTGAATTTTCTCTAAGGGTCGCGTATCTTGTGCAAACCTATCTAACTATGTTGTTTAGCAGCCCTTTTTGGAGATCCCATGTTGTTGTATGGTCGCATTTGGGGAAAAATGTCAAACAGGATTGACTTTTTCCATGAGGAGTCAAATTTGATCGGAACTTGAAATTTGAGTAGTTTTGTTACTTTCGGAATGAGATCTGATTAGGAAATTCTATCTTTTGCTAGTTTGGGATTAGTGATTTCGTGATCCAATCGTATGTAATTGGCTCATGGTAAGAAAGATTGATAAGGATGAAGTAGAAGGGACTCAATATTTGTATGATTCATAGATTCGTAAAAGTAGACTTAAAGTTGTGATTTTTTTTCCTTCTTTTCGCCTGCAAGCATCCCTTGCAAGTTATCTCTTTTGGTCTATATTATTGGCTTGTGAGTTATTTCTCACATTATCGATGGGAAATTTAGGCCTGTTTGGTAACCATCCAAACGGGGCCAAATCCCCCGATTCTTTGTTCCCGGAATCAATTTCGGCCTAGAATCGCGTTTGGTAAAATTTTTGTTCCCGGGAACAAATTTGTTCCCGGAAACAGATTGGGAATAGAATCAAGAACCAAAAAAAAGTTGATTCTTGTTCCGGGAACAAATTTGAGAATCAAAATCAATAAATTTTCTTCTTCCCTTCGGCCATCTTGCGACCGCCGTCCACCACCGCCCGCCACCGTCCGCCGTCCGCCACCACCATCCACCGCCGGTCCGGCGAGCTCGCCGGAGGCTCGCCGGACGGGGCGAGGTCCGGCGAGCTCGCCGGAGACAAGCCCAGCCACCGGCGAGGCTCGGCCTCCCAGATCCGGCGAGGCCGAGCCTCGCCGGTGGCTGGCGGCCTCGCCGGGCCGGGCGAGGCCTCGGCGGGGCCGAGCGAGGCCCGCCTCTCCGAGATCGGGCGGGGGCGGGCGAGCCTCGTGACGCCCGCCCCGCCGGTGGCCAAGCGAGGCTCGCCCGGCCCGCCGGTGGCCGGCAAGCCTCGCCCAACCCCGACGAGGTCGGCTTGGCCACCCTGGTGGCTCGGCCTCGCTAGATCCGGCGAGGCCGAGCCTCGGCGGGGCTAGGCGAGCCTCGCCCGGCTGCGGGCGAGGCTCGGCCGACAAGGGCCGACCTCGCCCGAGGGCCGGCGACGCTCCGGTGAGGTCGCCGGCCAGAAGAAGAAGAAGAAGATGAGAAAAAGAAAAGAAAAAAAGGAAAATGAAAAGGAAAATGAAAAGAAAAAAATTAAAAAATTAAAAAAAGAAAAGAAAACAAAGGAAAAAAGTAAAAAAATTATTTAAAAATTAAAAGAAATTGATTTGGAACAGAATTAATGAACACGGTACCAAACATAATTCTATTCCGAGAATCAGAAATTTTGGACAGATTACCAAACGGCTTAAAATGCTTAGAATCGTTCCAGGAACATAATAAAAAAGAATCGGTTCGATCGAATCGCCCCGAGAACGTAATCGTTACCAAACGCGCCCTTAGTGATTTCCTTCTCTTTTGGTTGTACTTTGAGAGTTCTTGTCCTGAATTTTCATTTTTCTCGAACCTTGTTTTGCAGAGGAGCTCCAAGCTAGTATTTATTAAGAACTCCAAACTTTGTATGGGACTATAAGAAATCTCACTAATTTCCGAAAAGTGTAAAAAAATAGGAAATGTTCCTTCAAATTTACTCCTTTGTGTTTACAATTTTTGAATTTCTCATTCAATCTTTGTCAAATTAAAATAATGAATAATATTAACAAATGTTGGATTGATGTTTTTAGTATAATTTAATTATATACTCTTTTTATTATTATCTACTTATTTTGACATTTATATATAAAAAAGTATATTTAATATATAACGTGTCGGAACGTCATTGAAATTCTCTATTTTTGAGAAATGACATGTCGACATGTTGTGTCATGACACATGTTACGTGTTCGTGTCGGTGCTACATAGCTTGCCACCTCCAAGTGCTGGGCATAACTTTCTTGGTCTGGGATGGGCTGGGATTTAGACCTGGTTTTCTAAACTTATCTTCTTTTTATTTTCTTTTTTTCCTTTTTTATTTGACGCACCAATTTTCTTGTCATTGAACTCATACGAGAGGATTCCTTAAGCTCAATATTTGATTGCTCATGGATTGAAGCCTCAATCGCCGGTATCTTGCCGTGGCAGGACTCCTTCCTATACTTGTAAGAGAAATCTAAGGGGCAGAATCTAAGGCGCATGTGAATGAAGATTTGCTCAGTGAACTCCCTTCAAACTGCCTATCAATCTTGGAAGCTACTGTGAGTTGAGTTGAGAGCCGATGGGCCATACAGGATATCATTGATGAATGAATGTTTTTGGCTAGCCCAATTGAATAAGGTGAAACTTGTCCATTGCTCCATAAAGGCTAATCAAGCCATCAACTGTATTGCAATGGTTCACGGAAATAAGGCTCTTCCCTGTAATTGGTTGTCTATTTTCCTGCAGCCCTTTTGAAATATTTTGTGTTCAGAAACTCAATTATCCAGCTCTAGTAAAGCCACTTTATGAATGAATGCAAGCACTTTTTTCAAAAAAAAAAGAAAAACTCATAAGGTAACCTATTATTATTTTTTCCTTCCTTCCTTCAAAGTCTTTAAATCATATCTTATATAGATGTTATTTTCGTAGATAAGGATGTAAGTTTCAGAACTTCAAAAAGGGGAAAAAAAAAAAAACTATAATGGTTACTGTTAAAATTATCGATTCCAATTACCTTTTCATTTCCCCACCCTCGTTGAGAAAGCAAAATACGTAAGTGTCTATATTCTTCTTCTTTTTTCCTTTCTTCTAAAGTTGGGGTATGCCTTTCTAGTTTGGTTAATGAGAAGGAAATCGTCCTATTAACTCATTTTGTTAATCTTGAAATTGAGAAGTGCTTCTACCCTAAGTTCTCTTCACTGCCACTTCATATATTATTAGGTAATCAAATAAGGATAGTAAATTTTAGATGTTAATTTTTCTATTTAGCTTTAATTCTATTTCATATAAAAAAAAAAAGTATGGATAGTATCCCCAATTTAAAGAGGCTAAATCCACGGTATATATCTACTTTCTATACGAGAACAAATGCACGCTAACCACGCCAAATGAACTTTGTATTGAAAGGATAGAGAATTAATTGCCATACCCTAGTAATGCTTCATGTAAATGAACAAGGAGACGAAAAACAAATAAATGATGCATTTGTTTCTTGGAAAATGAATTATTTGGAAAATATTTTCTAAAAAATGATTATTTGTATTCCTTATAAAAATAAGGGTTAATACCTTGAAAAACCCCAAATTGGTACACTTGTGACAAATTTACCTCAAACATTTTTATGACCATGAAAAACCCCAAACTGGTAAACTTGTGACAAATTTACCCCGACTAACTATAAAAAACCTTAAACGGGTACATTTATGACAAATTTATCCAAAACTAATTTATTCGACTGCAAAAAACCCTAAACTGGTAAATTTGTAACAAATATACCCTATGCTAAATTGGATTAATACCACAAAAAAAATCATAAAAATTGTAAACTATGACAAACGGAACGTAAAATCCTAAATTGGTATACTGGTTAACTTGTCACGTGTTATTTAACTTAATAATTTGATAATAAAATTTAACGAAAACTAACATAGGGTAAATTTGTCATAAGTGTACCGTTTGGGGTAAATTTGTCAAAAGTATACCGGTTTGGAGTTTTTGATGGTTAAAAAAAATAGTTTTGGGTAAATTTGTCACAAGTGTACCAGGTTTAGGTTTTTATGGTATTATCCCTAAAAATAAATGTAAAAAAATATTTTTCATTGTGCGAAAAAAGTTTAAACTTAAAATTGTTATTGTTAAATAAAATATATTTCAATAACTAATTATTTCAAGTGACACGTATAATTATTTTTAGAAAAATATTTTCCAAATTATTCATTTACACAAAAATAAATGGAGCCATAGTTTCTTTGAAAATGGGTATCTTTGTTTGATTTTAACTTGTGTCTATGAAATTATATTTTCCTTTGGTCGTGCAGTATAGCTGTTTGGAGAGAGCTCTTTGAAGTAAGTTTTTGTCACATGTTCCGTTTATCGTTACACCGTCCTTTAGGTAACCAAGACTGCCCCTACTCACTATGCTGGTTGGTTTCTGATAACAGAACATTGAGCAAGAATGCATCGAGAAACAAGAAGACAAGGGAGAAACAAAGGGAAAAAAAAGGCTGCGGAATGTGGTTCCGCCCCGAGTGATTCATGATATGATAGTTAATGTGGGTTTCATGTCTAGAATCTTGGTCACCAGTCTGATTTCCCTCGCACAACAAAGAGGCCACAGGGAAAAATAGCGGCGCATGAGATTTGCGTTTGAATATTCTTGTGGATCAAAGTGGTGTTGTGACAATTATCTTTTGGTGGTGATGTGTCCTTTCATAAGGCATTTCTTTTGTGGTTTTTTTTTTTTTTTTAATATTTTTCATATTAGCTGGTAAACTGTTGTGAAATTAACATGCATGAGAGACTTCCTTTCTGATGTTCTCATGAACTGATCATTACATTTAAAATTCTGGAATTCTACTGGTCATTTCTATATAGGTGCTTCGAAATTGTTAGTTGCTCCTTAATATTTGTTTGTTGGAAAGAGAAATGCATGTAGTATGGTTCTTGGAATTTCATCTAGGATAAAGACGATGAAGAGGACGATGAAAGTGCCCGAAGATTGCCCTTTTTTTCTTTCTCTCTCTCCTGGTTGAGTCATGCATATAACTGTACTGCTCACTTACTCAATATTGCTGTACTGCATTGCATGGGGTTTTTTGACTTTTGTCTACTGTCTTGCTGTAGAAATCTTAGATGCACTACCTTTGGCAGATGAAACAACTTGATAGAAACCTTCTGTCTCACCTTGAAGAGATTGTAAAACAGAGTACTTCAGATGATTCACCTAAAGATGATTCGCCACTTCTTAAAAGCGCAATGACTTCATGTAGTGGAAAAACGCTTGGTTTTTGTTGGTTATGTTGACTTTGCACTTTTAAACTTCAATTTCCATATTGTTGTTTGCGTTGTTTGTAGTTTCAAGACAGAAAATGTTTTTGCGGGTGAAAGTTGGTAGAGTGGAAGACGACATGCACAATGAGGAGGAAGATGAAGACAGCACTATGATGCTGATGAGGTAAATGTTTTGGATATCTGAATCCGTCCCTGATTACGCTTCATTAAGTCGATAACAGGGTCCTGTTAAACTAAAAACTGATCGTTATTTCACTTGTATCAAGTTTTTCTCTTCATAACCTGAACACCTTTATATTTGGTTTTGAGCGGGCTTAAATTCTGCAATTCTTTATTCGAACTTCACGCAAGCTCCAGTGATGCGGAAATTCCAGCAGAGGAAGAGGCAGAGGTGTTAAGATTGCAGATGGAGAAAGCAAAATCATTATCAATGGAGGACTTTGGGTTCAAGAGATTAGTCCAGATGAGACCACATTGGAACCAACTATAGGGGCAGTGTTTTCCGATAACCTTGTTTACTCTGTGGCTTTAAAGTTGTTCTGAAATGTTTTCTCCCTGGAGGTAGGTGGAGTTTCGAAGTAATAGTGCTATTTCAATTGCAACTTATTTGTGATTCTAGAGGAAATCATGGTTGGAGGAAAAGGTAGATTTGAATCTGCCATACACAAAGGCACTGGAGATGATATTTTAACAGCTTTTGAGGAGGTCAAAAAAGATTTGAATGCACTGTCAAAGGAGGAGCAAATGGATGTTGTATATAGGTATTTACTCTCTTTAAGTGAACTAAAAGCTGCCTTGGTTGATGTGTTGCTATTGGTTATGGAATCACAACTGAATGTAGCAAGAGCTTAATCTTTTGCTGGGAACTTCGGTATGGGAAAATTACATGTACCGGCACAAGGTATTGACCATGAATGTACAATTAATAATGACTATGATCTGTTTTTTATATGGCTCTAGTTTTTCGGGCTCTTTTTGTGTATGGGTTTTCACCCCCTGGTGCCCTATGGTTGGACTTTTTATCTATCAAAAATAAAAAAGGCCTCCAAAGACGGATCTTTTGATGCTTGTTTGTAATTGGTCATGGTACGTTAAAATGCTGCACTATATTTACTCATCATTCTTCACGGTGCTTCCTGAAATTAGAACGTGGAAGCTTATGCAATTTGCATAATCCTTTTTGCATAAAACTGGATAATTTGCCTGTGATTCCACTGTGCATCTTAGCTATTCCTATCTGGCAGGTGGCGATTGTCAGTCCTTTCAGATTCATGAGAACTAGCCACTGAAATTTCACTCAGGATAAACCAATCAAGCCAAATGTTTAGAAGTAGAACTCGGAAACATTTTTCTTCCTTGTTTAGAAAACCTACTAGACAGCATGAAGATTGTTTTGCTATGGCTTTGAAGAAACAAATGAAGCCAATTCGACGAATTGATTCTCTTGATTTTACTAATGAAAGCGAACATTAAACGCAAATGAAAAAGGAAAAGGCAATTGGCAGATTTCTCCTCGTATATCTCACACGAAAAGATGGAGCAGAGGTCCTATATCCTACCGACTCCCTTTCCATGTGCAAGGAGCTTGATTGTAGGGGATGCTGGGGCGGGTCAAAAGCTGAAAAATCTCTCTATCCAAGTGCAGCTACTGTTTGTGAAGCACCCTCCCAGAGTTCTGGTGAAAGCTATCCTTCTAGGGACCTCCATTACTATGTTCTCATACGCAGGGATACCCCCGTTAGCCGGCTTTTGTAGCAAATTCTATTTGTTCTTCGCTGCTTTGGATTGTGGGGCTTACTTCCTAGCCCCAGTGGGGCCCGCCTAGAAGAGCCACTCGCTCTGTAGTGTTGTCACACAAGATAAGCACGACGCCGCCTGCTGGCCGGGCGTATTGAAGTTCTCTTCCAGTCAACTGTCCACCTAGTCAAGTGCAAAAAACACAGTAGAATCACACAACGCACGCTGCTGGTGTGCTTCCTGCCCGCGACGAAAGAAGAGCGACAAGGTTCACTTCAGACGCTGCAGAGTGACGACCCAGGAGCGGATTCCCCACCGGCAGGGGGACAGGAGACGGCCATCTCGAGGCACATCACGAACTACAGGCAACACCGGCGAGACCTGGGAAGGCAACCCGATTGGGAGTTAGAGGATTCATAGTACCTGCAGCCTTCCGGACTTCATATTCATCGTCTTTTGTTGCGGGGGGAAGGGATCCCTTTTCTGCAACGGAAAAAGAACAATGTTTTCCTCCTGTAATATGGTCTTTCAGAGAAGACGTTCCCTTTTTTGATTCCATAGGATTTTTATAAGCCACCTCGTTGTTGGGAAAATAATTTGTCAAGCTAGATGAGGAAGACATGTTAGGCATAAAGGTTAATGGAGACGACCACACATGATAAGAGGAAATGGGTAGGATTGTTGAGACTTGGTAGATTTTGCAATAATTGCGACAATGTTGAATGAGAAAAAATTTTGTCCACGAGAAAGAAGCAAATAAAGAAGTGGTTGGAGTTATGAATTCCAAAGAAATTAATAATATATATGTAATATAGTCATCCATTGAGAGATTTTATTCCCGGTCATACTTGATCTTGTTGTATATGGTATTTTCCTGTCAGAAGTTACCTGCATCCAATCCTACTCCTTAAGTTGATAATTGAAACATAAAGGATATGTATGAAGTAAATTCCCCTGCATTGAATGAATTTGTTACTTACCGGAGAAAGGGAAAATGTATGTACTTTACATACTTGATGTTCCTGCCTCTTTATTTTATAAAATGTTTTTCTTGCATTTATGCTCCAGAATTGGTGGCACTGCTGTCTGAGCTGAATGATGCAGTTAAAGAGCTTGAAAGCAGAATCAATCCTCTTCTAAGCAAGGTATTTATTCCTCTGTCAAAGAGGCACGTGCTCACAGATGACTTGTTTTTTGAATCTCTCTAGTTTGGATTGATTTCATTCAAAATTTCTTCAAGTTCTCTTGGCATAAATTTAATTCTCTACACCGATCACTTTGAAGGTCCCTAAGAAGGATCTCACTAAAGGGGATGAATTGTAGCTATTCGATATTTTCTGTTTGTGCTTTTGTTTGAATGCTTTGGTGTCTCGCTTTGAAGTTTTCTTGGCTTGGGTCTTTAATGTTTTTTATTGTTTGAGCTGTATTCCTGTATTATTTTAAGTCCATTTGGCTTGTATACAGCATTTTTTTTCTTTATTACTTGCTGTCTACGGTTTGTGTTGAATGTGGAATCTGCAGCTCATATTTTCTTGTTGTTGTTCGGCATGTGTCTTCTATTTTATGAAGGTTAAAAAGAGGGAAAGTACAAGGAAAGGAGGATCACGCCATTTGGAAGTGAAGCAGATTCTGCTGCTGGCCTACTGCCAAGCAATTGCCTTTTATTTCCTCCTTAAGTCTGAGGGACAACCAGCTCGTGATCATCCTGTCATAGCTCGCCTTTTGGAGGTCAAAGGCTTACTGGAGAAGGTATTTAAAGAAGCTATATGTTCTTAATGCGTACTAGTGATCTTATCTATAAATCTGCAGCAGGTGCATGCTGTGTGGCATGCTGATGAATATTGTTGTTAATTTTCAGCCTACTATATGTTTCAACAGTACAAGTGATAGTATCATAATAATTCTGGAAGGATTCGAAGGAAGCTCTAAGTGACAGTACCATATTAATCGTGAAATGAATATTATGAATGAGAAACATGAGCTTCAAGTATTGGCTGTAGCTGGATTTAAGTCAGAGGATGATCTCGGTGATGAAGATGGGAATCTTGAGGCTTATGGAGGTGCTGACTCTGAGGACAGTGAATCTGAAGAGTCGGCAGATGAGTTTTATAAGCAAGTGAAGCAGCAACGAGCTGCAAAACTTGCCACTAAAGCAGAGATGTATTCAAGGTTTGCTTTCTGTTGCTCATCCAATATTTTCCATCTTATTCTTAATGTGCTCCCAGAAGAGTGATAGTAGGCACCCATGTTCATCTATCAATTACAACTTATGCTTTGAAAGGTATATTAATAGTTACATGCTGGATCTAGAACAAGGAGATCCTAGAAATTTCTCTGGTCATGTATGAGTTCCGTGGATGTGTACCTATTTAAGATATGTTTTTCTCTCCATTTTTATTTCTTGAAAATTTGTCTTGGACATTTGATACCAAGGGTTGAGACCTTCACTTACAAGGAAAAGTCTTAACATTGAACAGTCTTTTGGAATGAAGACCAATACCAATTACCAAGTATAAAGTGCAAAATAACGTGGTGCGAGTGTATAATGTGTCTTCATATAAACAAATCATTCCTTTCTTTTTATAGGATATTGAACCTTATGGAGCAGCTGGATTTTAGCTAAAACTTGAACTTACATTTCTCTGAGTATTATTTGCTATCAAGAAAAAAGAAAGATGTTATATCGATCTTTTTGCTACTTTATCCTATGGACTATTCAAATATCTAACGATATAGCAGGGAAAGGAAAGAGAACTTTCGAGGAGGGTGCATAGCATTCTGGATCTAATTAAAGAGGGGAAACCAAATGAAGATTAAAGAAAAGACGTGAGGGATCTACCAAGGCGTCCAAAATCAGGGACCTATGGCTTGCAAAATGTATGATTTTTCTTTTGTTTTTGTGACACATATGAAAACTCAATGGAAATATATAGTGTGATGCCAAGTTGAAATTGCTCTCAGAATGTGATCAATTTGTTATTAACTTTGATGCGCCTACGGGGATTCCATCCTTGCCTGAAACAGTCAATGGGAAAGCGCCATATCACTTATCGGGTGAGCCTGCGTGCAATGGTTCTTTCTGGTCATTTGCGTTAATGTTCTTAGCTACTCATTGCCATAGTCAAAGATTTAACTTTTGCCATGAAAATGTTTTAGATGGAGAAAAATAGAGGACTGATGCCTAATCGGAAGAAACAAACGAATTATGCGAGGAAGAAGTACCGGGTGAGCCAAGAGAATCAGCTTGTTGATGTATATTCTCACGTTTAACTTCTGATATTGCCCAAAATTTACATTCATTCCGTGTGCAGGAAGCCTTCAGGACCTTATGGTGGGGAATCATCTGGTATTAATGCCGGAATCAGTCGAAGGATTAGATTCAAGAGCTAAATGCTACTTTGGCTTGGAATTTGCGGCACGAACCTTGGATCAACCTGCCGCTAATTGGAGTTGAGATAAGGATATAGTCAAATTTCTAAAATGCAAAAAAAAATCAGTTTGTGTCCATCAGGGATTGTAAAGGACGCTTAGGTGCCTTGACAGATGCGTATTCCCAACATTGGCAGGCCAGTTTCGTTAGTATAATTATGTTCGGCCGAGTGTGTTAAGACTGGAGTTTTTCGATTTGAGGCTGCTTTCTATGTCGAAGGCCTTGTATCATTAGCGAGAAATTTCGTCAGAGTTTGGATATAAAAGATTGGAACTTCTTCCATCGATTTTCCTTTTTCTTCAAAGAAGCCAATCTGTACGTCAAGTCTCACTCCCCGCCCAAAGGGATTTTTCTATTCAGCTAGGACTGCATATATTGTCGAATGAAGTCGAGCTGAGACTAACCTTGATGGTAGAAACAAAACGCAGCACTCATCCTTCCTAAATTTCCCTAAAAAGTGGCGTCCGTCTGCATTTTCGATCAATCCATGCCATTTTGCCATAATTACAATTAACTTCCATAATTGAATACAGAAATCCCTAGCTGGTTGCACTAGAGAGAGAGAGAGAGAGAGAGAGAGAGAGAGAGAGAGAGAATCATTAAGTAGAAGAAAAAAGTCACTACATTCTTGTCCTCAGAGAGAGAGGGGGGGGAAGAGAAGCATCTCAGACAGGGATAGAGAGAGAGAGAGGGAGAGGGAGAGAAGCATCTTTAAGAGGGAAGAGGGTGGAGGGGTGGACAACCATAATTGTAATTTACGGCGGCCTCCATGAGGTAGAAGAAAAAAATTTATGAAAAAACAAAAAGCTTGCTACATTCAGGAACTAGGTAACCAACGGAGTATTTGGACGTCCCAATCTGGGCACTCGCCAGAATTTGTGCTTCACCAACGATGAACAGACGAGACGGACAGAAGCAGCAACAAAACGTGCTTCACCAACGATGAACAGACTAGACGGACAGAAGCAGCAACAAAACTGCGGCCATGGCAACCAAGGAAGACCATCGGCAAATTCTCGCAGGAAGACCCGCCTTCCCGTGGTGGATCATCAGAAGCGAAACCAAAGCGGACGAGAAGGCGAGGATTATGGACAACACAAGTGCTCTGAAGGTTGATGAGTCTCGCCTGAGGATCGACGTCGGAACAAGGGTGAGGGCATTGCCGACTGCAAAGGTGGCCGTCACGATGAATCTACTCATGCTGGAGGAGGCATCACGAGGAGGAGGAGGAAGAGCATCGATTCGGGATGAACTGGGATGAAGCAGCGGCGTCTTCAGATCCATGGAAGCCACAAACGAGAGGGGACGAGAATAGTTTTGGGATGTCTGAGGGTTCTCAAGAGTCTTGACCGTGGTTTTGATGAGGCCGGTCAACCCACTGACGTGCAAAGAATAATTCTAAACAAAATTTTGAGAAAGAAAGAGGGAAAAAAAAAAAGGCCAAGATGCGTCATTCTGACCGACTCCGTTCCGCAATTCCACAATCAAACGCGTGTGTCTGCAAGAAAAGCCAGAGATTATTTCCATGAATATTGTTCGCACCTTCGTACGACTTATAGCAATATAACGAAAAAGGGCGAAGACGCGCAGACGACGAAGACTTCTTTTCGTTTCTTTTCTTAATTTAGTAATGATAGGAATATGCGTCGAGAGAGACGACTAAAGATTGACTCGTCAAGACCCCTATACTCGTCTACCATAAACAACACAGACGAGAATTCAGTCAAAATAGTAAAAACGGGGAAACAACAACAAAGACGAAGACTTATTTTTCTTTTCTTTTTCCTATTTTGTTTTCTTTTTTTTTTTAAAGAAATGAACGCGTGGAGAGACCCGCGATGACTTGGCAGGGCAACCCAGCCCATAAACAGCGTTTGCTCCTACACAAGCCCCTGGTCGTCTTCCTTATAGCCCCCATCCATTGCCCCCCTCTCCTTGTCACTCAGAGCCATCATCAACCATGGCGACTTCTTTGGATGAAATCACCTCAGACCCACCTCAGCCTGACCTATCAACTTCTGATCCTAGGCACTGCCGCATTCTTTCTCGCCGTCTCGACGCATATTGCTCGTCCCAGGAGGGAGGCCTGCCATCTGACCATGCCAGGCGTCTGAAAGTTGGGTTGCACCCGACCGGTGAAGAGCTTGCCGAGATCTCGGATGGCAGAGGTAAAGCAGATAATACAAGCAGCACATTCGTTCTTCGGTTTCTTTCGTCGCATTTTTCCCCTTTCCCCTTATATGATCATGGCACGTCACCTCAAGAAACGGATGGGAGATTGTGAGATCCTATCAAAGGAGAGACCGAGTCAATTGACTCACCCATGGATTTCATTAGCTTCACACCAACTCAATTGTGATTTTTTTTTTTTTTTTTTTTTGTTTCCCTGGTGTCACTTTATAAGGACTAGGAGTAGGAGGGACGTTGCGAGTGTCGCCATGAGTTACAAATTGTTAGAACTGAAATCTCTATGGCTCTTTTTTAATGACGTGGAACTCCACTTTCCTAGATTAGTCTTTCATTAGTTTACATCAGAGATTCTAACGGAAGGACTCACTTGTCCTTTTCAATTGAAACGTTTCTCGCTTTTAGGTTAAGAATATTATGCGACTTTTTTTAAATTAATTAACTTCCAATTGCATGAACTTCTTGTCCGACTTTTGCAATTACAAAATTGATCTGCCAATAGTCTGATTGGTCACATCACATCAATTATGTGACATGGGTAGATAATTATTTTTTTCAATAATATACTCGAGCGTTGATGATATACATGCAATTTGTGCAAAGCCACTAGTTCCGTGTCATGTGTAAATATATTCCAATGCACAAGAGAGTGTTTCAAGGATTGGTAATATGCTCTTTAAAACTCAATAAAGTCATAAAGATAAGGCTTAATACCAAAAAAAAAAAAAAAAATTCAAACTGGTGCAATCATAATAAATTTACCCCAAATTAATTTTTAAATATAAAAAAACTCAAAACTAATATATTTGTGATATATTCATTCTTCAATTTCTATTAAATTGAATCAATACCACAAAAAGCCCACAAACTAATACACCTATGACAAGTAAAACTCCAAATTAGTAGACCAAGAACTTTTTATGTATCATTCAACTCGGTAATTTAATGATAAAATTTAACAAAAATTAACTAACGATAAAATTTATCAGATGTATATTAATTTGGGATTTTTTGTTATCAAAAAATTAGTTTTGAGTAAATTTATCATACCTATAGTACTTTGACATATTTTGGTGGTATAACTCCAAACATAAAGAATGTTTCTTCATTCTCGTCTTCCATATCCAATCCATTTCACACTTCTCCTTTCGGTATTTCAGATCCACGGAGACTGATTGAAGATCGTTACTATTCAATACTCCGCAGGCAGCAACTCCGTCGGACTGGCTCAGTGTCGGCTTTGAGGCAACATGCCTTTGTAGTCGTTGAGAATGATGATGGCCACTTGCCTGGATGCATTTGTGAGGGCGGAACCTGCGGCTGGCAATCCAATCCGCTTCAAGCCCTTGGAGGATGCCACGGATCCATTCTACCTGAGCCACGACGGATCCCGGGTGGACATAGATCCGAGTTAAAGAGCTCAACAGCGAGAGCAAGACCGTGCTGTCTCCCCTTGCCCCATTCCTGTGACCTGGCTGAGAGGGTTTGTCCCAGGGAAGTCAAAAACAGAATGCGGGATCAGGTCTCTCGTGGCGAATTCAATGTTCATGCTGATGAATACACTGTCATCAATATTCTTGGGGTGGGAGAAATGTGCGTCCCGCCAGCAAGATCGCACAGGCCCCACGGTATTTCTGGTGAAGGAACAAGCACAACGCACAATCCCGTCTTTCATGGTGCATCTCCAAGCGGCAATTTTGATAGTCTTGCCCATGAACTTGCCGGATCCATCCCGTTGCAAGGCAGCAGGTGGTCCTCAGATGGAACCGCCAAGTCACCTGAAAGCGCTCACGAGCGCGAAACCTGGGGCCTTCAATTCCCTCAAGCCCGTGGAGGCCACAGTACTAATCACCTTAAGCTGAAAACAGTCATAGGTGGTGACAGATCCGGATTGAGGAGCTCGGTGATGAAGGCAAGACCACACGGATCCCTCGAGTACGATGTGCCAACCATGTGGAATGTTTCTGGCGAAGGCACAAGCACAATGGTCTCCGGCGGTGCATCTCCAAACCGCGAGTTTGATGGTTTTGCTCATGAACACATTGACATCGAGATGGGAGGCAGTTACATGCGGTCCGTTGATCAAGCACAGCAAGTTCACAGCAGGCCGAGATGGACGATCCTGGGAGACTCGTTGTTGGACGTGATCGTTCAAGGACCTTTTGCTCTTGTGGGTCTGAAGACGAACCACGCTTCTTCTCCAGCCAAGGACGCGCTAGTTCGTGTCCTTGTGATTGTTTACACGGTTGGGTTTTTATCTGCTTTCGGAGGCAAACTGATTGGCAACTCAAATTTGGGAAAGATCGGTTCTGCGGCTGCGGTGCTTGGGTTTCTCGTCACCATGGCTTTGCTCCTCCTCTAAGTGTACATTTAGCTACCTCTGTTGTTGAAGGTACCAGGCTAGGTGAAATTGTGGGGTTTAGAGACTAGCATGCACAAATCCAATCCATTAAGCACAGGCCATCTGGTGCATTGCCGAAGTGGCTCCCCCAGCTGCATCCAATACTTTCTCCCTAGAAAAAGCCTTTCGAGCTCCATCTTCTCGCTCCAGCGGGAGGACATAGCCGCCATATACAGGAAGATGGGTTTTGCCGGTGCAAATCTATTTCTCTTTTTTGGTTCATTTTTAGCTATCTCTTCTTCCTCCTTGTAAAAGATCAAGAAAGCATCCAATTTGTGGATGCAAGCTTTTTACCAGGGATGACAGGGTGGCAACTATTAAGCAAAATCCCAATGACTTAGAGGGTCGCTGTGACAACTAAATTTTCGCCTCGAGATAGATTCATGCATTTCCAAAAATAAAAATAAAAAAATAGAAAACAATTAGGTATCAAGCTGGTAGTGACGGAATTTCATAGTCTTGCATTAACTGTCTTCCCACATTTAGCAACTAGAGGAGCTGCAGTTTTGCAATGTCGAAAATTGAAAGCAACGAGGACGCTAAGTGGACACAGCCTCTCCTTATGTTTCATAATCCCCTCACCCTCTAATCACCCACTTATTCTCATATTTGCTTGCCTCATTAAGCTACTCAACTAGCCGCCATCTTAAAATTGAACTAGAAGCTTAACAAGACTTGAACTAGAACCCTAAGGGCCAAACTCGGTGGGAATACGTGGCTCGAGTTGCCGAGGACTGCTGCTGGAAATGGACCGGTTTCAGCAGAGTTTTGGGGCTAGAAAACATGAGGGAAAATGGAGACGATTGCTCGATTAATTGAGGTGATTTAGAGGCCGATTGAGTTCACCAAAACAAGAGGAAAATCAGCTCAGACAAAGGCCAAATCAAGCTGGAAGTGGGACTGAAAAATTGGACCAAAAAATGAGGGCCGGCCGTGAGCTATAAAAGGGAGAGATGAGGGTCCTTGTGAGACCTTTTGGACCCTTTTATACCTGAAAAAGCGAGCTAAAAAATGGAGAGCAAAATCGTGAATCAAAAGTTAAAAGTAAGGGCTGGAACTGGGTGTGTGAGGTTGAGCCGCAACTGAGAAAGATTAGGAGAGTAATTATTGATGATGATGAGGTTGAGCCGCAACTGAGAAGGATTAGGAGAGTAATTATTGATGGTTATAGGTTGAGCCTTCACCCTATAACCAATCCACACAATGAAGAACAACAACAGGAACAACAAGTATCACTACTCCCCATGCACAAAATTCCCAGCTTGGCCGCTTCAGGTAGAGCCTCTTCCAATCAAGCGCCGCGCAATCAATCTCCAATTCACCTTCGAAGAGCCTCACGCGAGGCGCAGCTATCCTCACTCGAGAGCGCAATGACCGAGATCGAGAACACCAGCAGATTCCGCGTCGGAGAGAGATGAGGTTCGCGGAGATTTGAGCCTAGAGAGAGAGAGAGAGAAGGCTCGGAAAAGAAAGGACGGAGCATGGGAGATTCGAGTAAAGAGTCGAGCGTCCGAAGAGGAGAGAGAAAGGAGTGAGCTAGCTACGATTGCTGAGTGGGCAGGCGGTTCTCAAAGGAAACCATCAGCAAGAATGTCGGAAAAATGATTTCTTTTTTCAGAAACGAAAATCATTTTCCCTAATTTTACAAGGGCATTTTCACTTATTCGAAAATGTTTTCTTTGGTCACTCATTTCCGCTAGATTTTTTACGAAACAACCAAAGCCTTACTGAAATTATTACAATACAATCTTACAATACAATCTTAATTGGACAGAGCCAGCATAAATGCTTTGCTGTTATTTTCTCAATATCAGAGTGAGAAAACGCATCCAATTTTAATCTTTATCCCAAATCAACATTTCTTTTACTTCAATTCCTATCTCAATAATTTCCAATACAATTCCAATTTTTCTTTTTCTTTACTATCTTTTTACTCGTCATCTTCTCTCTTCGTTAATCTCAATTTCTCACCACCTCTCAATAAAATTGCGCCCACTTTTACCTCTTCTTCCCTCTTCTTTGCTAGTGCTCAAGTTACGGCTATGCAATCAACTTCACTGTCTTTAGTTTTTCCCATCATTACAAGCCCCATCTTTACCAAACTCATTGCATGTTTATATTATTAAATTAAACCCCAAACATTACAGTTGATATGGGTCTGGGAGAGTTCATTCTAAATCTTTGTTCTTAATAATTCATTAGTTTTCTATTAAGGGTTTTTACCCAAGAGAAGGTCGAGGCAGTAATGAAATATTAAGATACTAGGAAGATAAAATAGAATGATGGGAGCTTATTGATCAATTGGCAATCTCTTGCTCCCATCCTAATATTTACAGCTACTAGCGATGATTAATAGCATTTACACAAAAGAAAGTTTTATGTTTTTCTCTTCTCTGCGGTTCCTTTCCCCTCTAGTCACGGTGAGCTAACTTTCTCTTCTCCTTGTTTTTGTCACAAGTTGCCTTTCCTTTCTAGGTACCTTCTATTTTTTTTTGGTCGAAAGTCTAGTTACTTTAATGCGCACCATCTTGGAGAAGGAATATTGACGGTGGGGCTGAATCTCGGCTTTAAAAGAACATGGGCTTGGGCTGGGCCTGTTATTACACAAGAAGTAATCAAACTAAAACCTATTCGAGGGGAAAAAAACTACACAAAAAAGCAAAAACAAAAAAAAAAAAAAAAAAAAAAAAAAAAAAAAGAAGAAGTTCAATGCATATTGTATATGTGTCAATTCAATTCTAAACATTTTAATTGTGCTAATGAAGTTTTAAATCTTTTCATGTTTTACCAATTAATTCTATCCATCTAATTTTAACTAAAAATCGTTGAGGTTGACACCGGTCATATTGTTGGCTTTTTTACGTAACACGACAGATACTAACATAGATATTTTTCGATAAATATTTTATAAAAAAAAAATGTCCTTTTGTTTATTGTTATAACCATCATTCGTTACTTTTTGGAGTGAGGGCCGATAATTCTTGCCAGCTGCCAAGTGAGGGCTCGTGATCCTTGCTATGGTTGCCAAGGGCTTGGCGGTCCTCATCTACTGATGCGCAAGGGTTGCGATGTCCTCATTAGATCTGGGCTAGGCCCTTATTATTCAGATAAGACATTTTCAAATAATTTCTATTTATCAAACGTGGTAATTCCTCATCATCCATGTTTATTAATCGATAAGCATTATCAATGAATCAGTCACTTGTTACGGTTTCTCCCAGTTAGGACCACTTGCCAAATTCTTCAATTTTTGTGTTAATTGGCAAGATGGTTTCCACACCACGTCACTATAGGTGAACTGTTTAATCCTAACACGTATTATTATACGCCTTAGCAACTTTTTCTTTTGAGCAATAATATGCTCTAATGCTGACTGTCGGAATTTCATCCAACTTTTTCCGTTCGTTTCGTGGTCCTCTTTTAACATATTAGTAGTAATTTCGAAAGGCATAATAGTTTCCTCACCATATTTCGACATATAAAACTTAAATTGGTACTAGCTCTCTTTGACGTTTTGAAGTAAGGCATTTATTTTTAGACGCTTTAAATCAAGCAATAGACCGGTCTACCGAATCACTATTATTTTGATTGAATCTGGCCAGATTTTGTAAGTATTTGTTCTATAAAAATTTAAAAAGGAATTGTCTTTTCATCTCTGTTTAATCATACATTGAATTAGGTGGTAAATTAGTGTACCATATAAAAGCAATTGAATTAGTTTGGAAGGCACTTTATCCCGTAGAATTCTCTCCATTTATTTACTTTTCGGACCTCTCGACTATCCACGTGGTAGTACCTTGAGGTAGGTGTGTTTATAATTCTAACATTAGAGTTTTAGGGCGTGACGTATTAAGTAGTAGCAAAGCCTAGAGTTGTAATAGAGTGATAAGGTATGCTTAGCCTAGTGGATTAATCAGGTGAACGTCTTCACAAGCAAATCACATTTACTTTGCTTGTTAAGAGTATGTGATTGCCATAATACATGTGAATGCCTATGTAATATGAGCGATTTGTGTTCGTCTTATGGCAAGTGCTTTACAAGCATGGGATAATATTAGGCTCCGTTTGTTTCACGGAAAATAATTTTCAGGAAAACGTATTCTGGATTTTCTGATGTTCATTTTATGGAAAATAAATTCATTAGGGAAAATGTTTTCCATTAAAGAAAAAAAGTCTTCTAAATTAGGGAAAAATGTTTTCTACTTTTAAAAAGTGGAAAACATTTTCCTCCTCAATCAGTCTTATCTCACACATCTACAAATCATCACTTTCTCCTCCCCTTTCTTCTTCTTCTTTTTTCTTTTTTTTATTCAAATTATTTTTTTTAATTCGAATTATTTTTAATTTCCTTTTTCTTTTCTTTTTTTTTTTCTTTTTCTTTTCTTTTTTTCTTTTTCTTTTATTTGTTTCCCATCTTCTTCTTTCTTGGCTAGTCGTCGGCCATTGCCAGCGAACCTCGAGCTCGTTGATCTCAAGCTCACGCTCGTTGATTTGGTGAGCCTCGAGCTTGATGCTCGCTCTCACCAATTTGGTGAGCGGTGAGCCTCGTGCTCGTCGGTGAGCTCGAGGCTCGCCGGTGGCCGATCACCGGTCATCTCCATGGCGACAAGCGGCCAAAAAGGAGATGGAAAACAAAGAAAAAAAAAAATGAAAAAAAACTAATAATAGATTTTAAAAATTAAAAATAATTAAAAATCAATTTTAAAAATATGAAAAATCCATTTTAAAAATAAAATAAATGGAAAAGAGCATATGGAGGAAAAGATTTTCCTTACTAAATAGTGAAAATAATTTTCCACTTCATTTTTAGGTTTCATTCAAACACCGAAAAATAATTACATTTTTCTGAAAAATATTTTCCAAAAAACGCCATATTTTCCACGAAACGAACGGAGCCTTAATGTTGAAGGCTTATGTGGTTTGACAACAGGAACCTGAGAAATATGTTTGCTGCTTGTGGAGACAAATCCGATCATCTTATGAAGGGTTTGGTGGAGCAATTTCTGAAACTCAATCCACCAAAGTTCACTAGCTCCGGAGGATCTGGATGAGGCAAGGCAATGGCCTGATGGGATGAAGAAAATTCTCGCTTTGCTGGAACGTAAGAATATCAAATACAGGGTAATGCTTTACATTGGTGGAAGTCAAATTAAACATCAAATTTTCCCTCCTCCAGAGAATGCCACTCGGAAGAAATTTGTCAACTTTGGAGCTTTTTAAGAAAATCGGGCCTGACAAATGTACATATGAGTATTAATTTAAGTTGGAGCAATTATGGTCTAACCTATATATTCCATATACTCTTGATTATATCTTGATTGCTCACGCTAATTACAAAAGAATGGTTTGGCTCCCATCGATATTAAATTATTTGTTAACCTGAGAATCATTTTTTTATATAACAAGTTACAATTAAATAGAGAAATAATGAAGAGAAAGGGGAAGGGAAAGGGGGAATACAGAGGAGGTGCCTTGGCGAGAGAGGAACCCACCCAACACTTCCAAC
Organism: Eucalyptus grandis; assembly: GCF_016545825.1. Lineage (NCBI taxonomy): Eukaryota > Viridiplantae > Streptophyta > Magnoliopsida > Myrtales > Myrtaceae > Eucalyptus > Eucalyptus grandis. The sequence continues at coordinate 771,186 of NC_052619.1, read as the reverse complement.
TAAGCAAATTGGCAAAAAAATAGCATCCTAGCTCTAAGACTGCCCTCTCTGCAATAGCTTTTTCGTTATATATAGAATTATAGACCAAGACACATGGGAACAAGACGCATTTGCCAAATCAGTAGATGCTAAGGCCATGCCAAACAGTGACTGATTCTAATTTTTGTTCCCAGAATCGGTTTGGGACGAAAATCGCGTTTGGTAAAATTTTTGTTCAGGAACAAATTTGTTCCCAGAATCAGTTTGGGAGTAGATTTGAAAATAAAAAAAAAAGTTGATTCTACGTTCGAGAATCAAAAAAAGAATCAACAAAATAAAATTCTTCTTTTTCCTTCCGCCATCCCGCGACCGTCGTCCGTCGCCGCCCGTCGCCGCCCGCCGCCGTCCGCCGCCGCCCACCGCCGCCCGCCGCCGATCGCCGTCGCCGGTCGGCAGGAGCTTGCGAAGGCTCGCCCAGCCCATCGGCAAGCCTCGCGGGGCAGGGCGAGGCTCGCTGCCACCGGCCGGCTCGCCTAGCTTGGGTGGCCGGGCGGGCCTCGCCCCCGGCGAGGCCCGCCGTCCACCGGCAAGGCGAGGCCGAGCCTCGGCAGGGCTAGGGAAGGCCCGCCTAGCCACTAACCGAGCTCGCCTAGCCCGGCCGGGCCGGGCGGACCTCGCCGCCCCGCCGAGGCTCGGCCGACGAGGGCCAACCTCGTTGAGGGGCGGCGACGCTACGGTGAAGTCGCCGAGCCCTCGTCCGGCGATCGCCGCTGGTCCGGCGACGGCCACAAGAAGAAGAAGAAGAAAAAATAGGAGAAAAAGGAAAAAGAAAAGAAAAAATGAAAAAAAGAAAAGGAAAAATGTATAAAAAAAAAAGTAAAAAAAGTAAAAAAATAGAAAAATTATTTAAAAATAATAATAATTTGGAACATAATCAATGAACACGTTATCAAACGCAGTTCTATTAGAATCAGAAATTTTAGATAGTTACCAAACACGTTCTTTTACTCGAGAATCGGTTTCGGGAACGAGAATAAAAAATAATCATTTCTTGTCGAGAATCGTTCAGGAAACAAAATTGTTGCCAAACGCGCCCTTAGGTACTGCTAAAGTTCGAACATTATTCGAAAAAAGGAGTTTCCACTTTCGCACAATGTTTACCCCTCATCTCAATGAATTTAAAGAACAGTAAATAGAGAGCAAAGAGGTATTCTGGTCGTCCCTCAAAAGTAAAACTTCCAATCTTCACCCAAAAGCCTAATATCCTGGCATCATTGGAATAGCTCCACTTCAAGATGAACTTCAAGATGAAATGCCAGAAGGCATTCCACCGCTGTTTGTCCCTATGGCCGCTTTGTCATGTGAGGGAAATCAAACCAGTGACCAAGATTCTAGACATGGAACTAACACTAATTATAATATCAGGAATCGCTCAAGGCAGAACCAGCCTCCGCAGCTTTTTTCTCTCTTTGTTTCTCCCTTTTCTTCTTGTTTCTCAGAGCATTCTTGCTCAATGTTCTGTTATCAAATTCCAACCAGCATTATGAGTTAGGGGCCAGAATTAGTTAAAGGATGATGTAACAATGAATGAGAGATGTAATGGAAAACTTACTCGAAGAGCTCTCTCCAAACAGCTGCACAACACAAGCAAAGGAAATCAGAATTTCATAGACACGAGTTAAAATCAAATGATACGATAACCCCCACCCGAAAACAAAACAAAACACCCCCAATTTATAGGAAGAAATAGAACTACCAAGATCCGCACTCAACTTCAGTAGCAGAATAGTAGAACAAGAACAAGAACATTGCACTTTAGTTTTAATCCCTTCATAATGTCACTCAGCTTACTGTAACCACATGATAAACACTTCATGCTATATCAAATTAATAGGCATTCTGACATGGAGAGGACTATGATGACTTCAACTGCAGCTAAAATGGAGGTAGTAAGGCTAAGCATTTTTTACATGAGCCAAAAATATCTAGCAGCACATTCATACTGAGCATAAGAAACAATATAAAAATCATACAGATGGTAGTAATAGCAAAACATGTGCAATAGCCTTGCCCCTGTTTCATGCCTTTCAATCTTACATGAGTTAAAATGTAACAAATCCTGCATGAGTTCCACAAGGTTTCATTCTGCCTTTTCCTAAAAGAAATGGATATAATCTCTTATGGTGTTGCAACATCTCATTGTGGAATTCAATTGAAGGAGAATCATTAGAGTCAAACAACCATCTTATGGAACTGCAGCCAGACCATGAGCCAGAATAACAGTGAAAGCCACATAAAAATAACAATTTCTAAGTTTAAAGCAAATTCCACCTGTATGTTCTATATAAACAGCCAACTAGCTCAGGTGATGGTCTTACTGGACTAATAGAAAAACCAATTATCAAGCAAGCATCCCACATTGCTATGGTATGATTGGACACATTATAAGTATTTGATCATCACCTCTGCCTGGACAGTGGCTGCATTCTTAGCATGTGGTGGACGATAGGCAGCAGGTTTCTGTGCAGGCATGTTGGTAGAAGTTACCTTTGCAGAATTTTGAGATGATCTAGCTGTTTGTCCTGTTTAAGTGGCAAAAGTTCTTCAGCAGATCCTAAAATATACATAGCTGTAGAAAGGAGGGTCTTCTTTAGCACTCTCCAATTACCAAACATAAATTAACACCTTGTGGTTTTTGTTCTTCCACCTTTAGAGAGTCAATAGACTTTATCAATTCAGCAACTTCACCAAAACTCTCGGGTGATTCTTGTTTCCATTCAGCCTGTGCAACTTGTTAGCCATCTCTACTCCACCAAGGATTGGGCTGATTTAATACAATTCATACAAGATAGTGCAGAGAAGGCTAACCTGGTATAATTTGTCAAACATCTTCTTAAAGAATAGTGATCCATTGTGGTGGAAAATTTTAATACTACCACAAGAAAGACAAATCAATCAAGAGCTAAAACATACATTCCTACAACACTATCTCACCAAAACTAGCTGCACATTACTAAGTGGCGCTTGAAGGATTATCATATCGTTGGCACTACATAAGGTCTCACATCTCTCCTAGGAAAATCCAAAATGTAGAATTAGCAAGAATATTTTCTACTAGCAAGTAGTTTGACTGACAGTAATACCACAAGTAGAAGGTATAAGAATCAAAACCTACATTGAATTGAATCATTTGCTCAAAGAAAAAGATTTGCCAATGAGACCTTGTTTGAACTATGAATGGTTCTTTAGACTAAAATTATACAACTTATAATTTGCCATCGATGATAATCCCACCATTAATTCAACTACTAAAGCTATTAAAAGTTCTTAACAAGTATGACAGAACTCATTCCCATAAGGCCAAGAGGACAAATTACTACCATGTTGTACCCACATAGTAAGTCGACTGATCTGTTGATAACACAACATCTAGATGTAAAAAAGAATCAGCATACCAATTGTCAATTTGTAGTCTTGGAGCTGTTGTGGCAGTCATAAAATAGCAGCCATTTGGAGACCACTCACTGGTCACAGAGCATTCAGCTTTTGTTGCTCCCAGCTGTTTCTTCTCCCTGTAATCCCAAAATGCCTAGAAATTCAAAAGGTAACCAATTATGATGAGGAAGCATGCTTAATTGGCAAAGACGCAAACCAAAGTTGTAGGAGCTATGTTAAAGTGAAAGTAAATGGAGAAAACAGAATAAAGAAAGCTACTATCACTAGTTTTTCATATGGGATACAAAGTCATTAACAATAAGAAACTCTATTAAATATTAAGTGTGCTGACATTGGTTATTGCCAGTACCGTTCATAACATAACCATCAAATCAAAATACTAAAAGGCCTCATCTATCTCTCTTTATACGGCATCAACTGATGACTAGACTGATTAAATGAAAGCTTTTCTTGCTCTAGCAGAAGGGATGTTTTCTGCAGCCCAAATTTCTTGCTACTCCATCTGCGTTGAAGCCCTCTAAGCTTTAACAATAATACCGCAGATTCTATAACATTAGTGGCTTGGTTATGTCAAAAATATTTAACTTTGCCCCTCCTTCAAGTTTCCGGCCATCATATTTCTTCCCAATGCCTCTCAATGTACTAAGTTGACTTCATTAGGGGCCTGAGCCCAGAGACCAGACTAGCTTGTACTCATCAGCAAATCAGCAGAACTTTAAAAGCTTTACTTTCCTTTATCATGAGCCACAGGTCATGGCGTTCCAACTTCTGAGTCTACAAATACTAACCGAGAATCCAATCCCAATTACCTCACAAATTCCAACTTCTATTAGAAGTACTAATGTGGGAAAACTGTTTTCCAAATGCAAATGATGCTCTCACAGTAAAGCAACAGATTTCCTAACCTTCCCTAAACGAGCATATCAACATATATTTTCTTTATAGAAAGAAAACAAAAAACCCTAATTGGATCCTTCCAACAATACAAAGTCACAAGGCCTACATGAGTTTGCAAGAATAGTTGTAAACAATTGAAGACACACGTGAGCAATGGCAAAAAGGCAGAATAATAAATAGGGAAAACCTGTCTATTGGTTTCCTCAATAAAAGAATATCCAATAGGGATAGAACCTAATATGTGATAAATTAGGGTGTTGAGGAAGAAACCTTCATCCCCAGTACTTAAAAAGGTAATTTACGAAATTCTCCCCTCAGCTGAAAAATAATTCTGGAAAAAAAAAAAATCGAAAAGGAAAGCACAAGTGAAAATGAAAAGAGCATACCATGTCACCAGGTAAGTTACCAAAACCTGCCAAACATATAACTGTAAACCAGAGAATTAAGGTCACAACATTAAGGTAACAATGCAGCAGATTCTCCTGCAAACAAACCAAAGAAAACCACTCTAATAATAATGGAAAAGGATAAAGAAAGTAATAAAAGAAAATAATTGACCAAAATGGAAAACTAGATTTGGTATCAATTCATAGCAAATAATGTTTTGCAAGGATACACTTCCCCTTCGGATTCCATCTGATGGTATTATAAGGGCCTGTTCCAAGCTCAAGGAGCGGATTGCACTTCTTGTCAAAAATGGTAGCCTTTGCAGGCATGACTAGAACAGATCAAGGAAAAATCAAAACAAAAGCTAACAGTTGCAAGGACAAAGTTCCAATAATGCATGAGAAGTGATACCTACATGTCTAAGTTCCAATAATGCATGAGAAGCGATACCTACATGTCTAAGGTAGATAATGAAGTATCACTACAAGAAACTTCTGAACCATAGCACAATGAATTTGAAGATATCACAATTCACCTAACTTCGTATTAGTTAAGCATCCTAATATTCTATCAGAGGCCAAAGATCCAACTGAGATCACACAGCCTAATACCTTCTAAAGCTCAAAGGAACCACTAAAGAGTTTAAACAACCATTACAAAGTTCCACCTGCTAAAATACACAAGCAGAGATCCTTGAGGATACAAACTTAATAAGGAAATGGATGTTTGTCCATCATACTCACGCATGATAAATGTGATGATACTAGCTGAAAACAGTGAAGGATACAGCCATAAACAACAGCAAATTCTGAACCAGAATACGACCATTGAACATCATGAATAGGACCCTCTTTACCTGACAAAGAACCAAAACTGCAAAAGATAAGTTACAAGAAAATAATTACGTGGGTAGTTTTAGTAAGAAAACAAATAAAAACTTACGAAGAGGCACGAGCCCTTCATGAGCCCCATCTGTTGTCAGGTAGTTTAACTTCGATTCCCCATAGTAACTCTGGTTGGTTTTATCAACATCAGACTGCACCACAACCAGAAGTCCAGTGGACCCATAATTCCAGTGCAGCTGCACTGATGAGCAGCGGAAGAAACTTCGCCGTGCAACAGGTTGACTCTGCTGATCCTCCCTACACGCAAATATTTGGACACTGGCGGGGACACCCTATATACCACAAATATCTTATCAAGGTCAAGTTACTTGATATACATAAAGGACCATTCATATATAATAACAAAGGACAAAACTTTCTAAACCTACTTTTAAGCACCAAACTCATTTCTCTCCAGACAAGAAGGAAACGCCATGCAAAATTATAAAACCCGCATGCTTTAAAGCTGTAATGGCTGACCGTAAAATACACTAAACGTTAGGTCGCTGCAAATAAAGACTATTTTTCTCTACAGTACACGGTGCGAAACATGGATCTTCCTAAGTCATCATGCTCTTTGCTATCATGCAATACAAGTGATCTCTGTATTCATTAAACACCAAAAGGAGCAGTCAAAAGCACCTGTGTCATCCTTTAAGAACCGGAATCTCTACTAGTTATTCGAATCAGCATCAGATACCAAACCAACCAATCTAAGAGTTTGTTATTAATAGGTTCGGGTCATAAAGTCAGCTTGAAACTAATGTCTAATAAAAAAGGAACGCAACTAGACATTATAGCTACTTATACTGTTCATCACATTGTTGTCTGCTCTGGCCTGGTCATAGAACTTTTCATGAGTTGCCACATTAGTCAAGTTTATGAACCAGTCCCTTACAGATAGCCATGAAACACAAACCTTAGATTCTGGAACAAATGCTGCAATGTGGGACCCCGGAGTTTTAGAGAGCTCAACTGCAGCAATTCCAGGAACTCTCAGCCTATATTTGAAACCTTTTGAAAAGTCACAACCATCAAAAAATTGTATCTCGTTTGTCGCAAGTCGACACGCAACAGCTTCATCAGAACTAAATCGGATGGAGGGCCTGGAGAGCAGCACACAAACCATTAAGTAGTGAAAATATGGAGAGGCAATGCACATAAATGAGGAAAATTAATGGTGCAACACTATATAATGCGTACGCACTATCATGAGTAATCTATCATTGACCAACTGATGATCCTGACTAATATCATGTACCATGTCGTTTTAGTTATGTTCTTCTGGAGTAGCTGATAAACAGACTCCCCAGACTCAACTTTCCACAAGATCACATTCTTCTCCTGTGGCGTTGAGGATTTCTGGAAAGTCTGGAGATAGGTCCCACACGGGGACAATGCTGCCGTGACCAAATTGGGGATCTCAAAATTCCTGATTTCCTTGAAGTTGCTGCGGTCATACACGCCAACCACGGAGTCGGACCTTATCACCATCAGCCTGGACCCATCTGTGCTGAACATGGTGCTTGTGCACGGAGTCCTATCGAGCTTGACACTGGGTTGACCATTAGCAAATGGGGGTCCATTCCACAGAGAGAACCCCTCCGGTTCGCGAACTAGAAAGCAAGTTGTACCAACACAAGTCAAGTTCGAATCGTCAAGTCACAGGACGAGCATCAAGATAGAGACTTTTCAGTACCTAAAATATGCAGAGGTGGCGAAGAAGCCGTAGTTGCCATCAGGAAGATTGCAACAACTAACAATATATCAAGGCAAAGATGCCCAGCTGATGATTGGAAAGAAAACTCTGCAAAGACACGGGATTTGGTTTTAGAAGTAAAGATTGAAGCTTCTTCATTTACAGACTTACAAGGCAAAGAACCGAACCAAAAACCAACACCATGAACCAGGCCTTGCCCTCACTCACTACACTAACACTCGGAATCCATTCAGCACAAGATTAAGCAAATCAATAAACTGCACAACGAAGGAAAACAGCAAGGCAGGCGATGAAAATTCTATCGGAGAAGCGAATACGGAAGGAAAAACTTGAGGGCCTTCCGAATTTGACTCCATCAATGCGTTAAATGAAGGACGATGCGGAACCTCCGCGACCAGCTCACAAGCTGAGGTTACTGCCTGATAAACAACCGAGGCCGACAATTCACGCGAGAGAGAGAGAAAGGACCTGAAGAGTCGGGCTTCGGACGTGGACTGAAGCTCGGAGTGTCGAGGAAGAGCCGCCGAACGACGACGGCGGAGGGAACGCTGCGCGGCGCTGGAAGTTCGATCGGTCGAAGCGTTGCCAAGAACGACGGGGAAGAAGAAGGACATTTTCCTTTGTCTCCCTTTTCGGAGCTGTCTGGAATTGGATTAAGCCCAAGAGGAAAGCCCATGGTGTGTTGAGTCGGAGTTGGACTTGACACATGGGCCTCCAAATGAATTTGAATTTCCCCTTTGTTCTCTATTTCTTTTCTTTGTTTTCTCTTTCAGGTTGTGAGCTGCCCTTCTTTAACTAGAGAAAATTGAAAAAAAAAAAATTACATTTCGGAAAGGGTTAAGTTCATTAAAAAGGCCCAACTGGCACCGTGCGATACATTTGCTGCTAGACTAATTTTTGTTCAACCGAAAATGCTAAACTTGTACTCTTGATCTAAATCTATATTTTATTAAAATGCCTACATGTCCATACATGTGAAATTTTCCACGTCAATTATGACATTCTCACTATAAGATTTGCCTTACAATCGTCTACCAAGTGTGTTGAAACATATGGATGTTAACAGGATAATGAATGGAATGCTAACTAATAGATCAGGGATTTTGTGAAATAAAAATTAATTTGGGAAAATACATCATGTGATTTCTATTTCGTACATTCTTTTTAGATGAAAATTTATTTGACGTAAATATGTCATAAGTGTGCTATTTATGAATTTATTGGTAAAAACCCTTTCAAAAATTATGCTTCTCAATATCTGAATTAAGGCTCTACATTTTTGCACTTTGCATCGCGAGGGTTCAATAGAAATCTACATTATGCAATATCTAATTCTTGATTTTCATAGCCTTTCTTCTGCAGGCGTTGCATATATGAAATGGTAAAACATAGGTTTTTCTAGGTCTTAAAATGTTAATTTTCGATATTGAGGGTGCAAAGTGCCCAAAGTTAATAACGTCCTTTTCTCTTGAAAGAAAAGGCGAAGATTATAATTGTACAAAAATCTTTTAAGCTCCTTTTATTTTGCAGAAAATGAATGATATAGAAAACATTTTTTTAAATGATTGTATATATCACTTACAAAAATGAATAAACAAAAACATTTTCATCATTTACGAAAATATTTAAATATAAATTGTTCCCAGTGATAAAAATATTTTTATTAACTAATTAATTTTAAGTAATATAAGGAGAAAATTGTCCAAAAAGTCCTAAATCTATTGTACCTTTTTTTAAATTTAATCCTAAATTTTTCAATTTTGTCAATGAAGTCCTAAATCTTTTCACATTTTATCAATTGAGTTCATCCAGCCAATTTTAACTAAAAATTATTGATGTTGACAGCCGGCACTAACGTAGCACTTTTTTAATAATATTTTAATGATATTTTAATTTTTTTCTATGATTTTTATTATTTTTATAGGGTTGGATAGCTAGCAAAAGCTAGGGCGCGGGACAACCTTGCCTAGCCAGATCTAACGAGGGTGTTGAGGCCCGATGATTCTGGTCGAGGGTTCACGTGCCCTTGCTTTTGCCGACTAGGGCATTGCAACTCTTGCCTAAAGCTAGTGAGGGCTATAACGCTCTCGCCCAAGGGTCCGTGAGGGTCGGCCGGAAACCCTCATCAGCCTTAACTAAAAAAAAGGTTAAAATATATATTTAAAAAATCTATTAAAAAATTACCACGTTAGCAATTTTTCAATTAAAGGCTGGATAGACTTAATTGATAAAAGGTGGAAATGACTCAATGACAAAATTGGAAAGCTTAGGATTAAATTGGCAAAAATATAATAGGTTTAAGACTTTTGAACAATTTTCCCACAATACAAGTGATTATTTTTAGGAAAAATATTTTTAAAATTATTCATTTTTAATGGGTTGCATTAAAACAATCCATTTCTTTCTTGACAATATAATTCGGTTCACCATCTATAAGTTGGAATAGATTCATGTTTCAATGACCCAACAACTGAAAACATTCGTCTCCCTCTACTTTAACAACCAAACATGAAAAAACCAAATCTTAGGATCTTATAAGGACACTAGGACCCCACGAGGGAAAATCAATTCAACGATCAATTCAACGATTCAAGTAAAGCCTCTTTTTGGGGGACGGCATCGGTCGGTGTTGAGTGTTGACCGTCTTCATCTGTTTTTGTTTCTTTCCTCTTTCTTTCTAGAATCTTCTTTGGAATTATTCTTTTCACATCTCTCGCGCCCAACAACCTTAATACTTATGTAATCTCTACGACTAAACACACGAATGATAATTATTATGTTTAAATGTTTTTGAGATTAGGATAAGACGCGTAAGACGAAGACTTGTTTTCTTTTATTTTTTTATTTTTTTAAAAGAAAGAAATGTGTCGAGGAAGGAGGAGCCCCTAGCGGTTTCACCATAAGGCTTCCATACAACCCCATCCGCGACATGGCTTCTGCTTTTGACACAAACCTGTCCCATACACCCCCATCCGCGCCATCTCCTTCCATGGTGATTTTTTTGGATGAAATCACTTCAGAGCCTCCTTAGCCTGATTCTAGGCACCCCGGCCTTCTTTCTAGCCATCGCCACTCGAATGGCCTCTTCCAGGAGGGAGGCCTGCCGTTTGACCCTTCTAGGTGATGGGTTTTTTAATTGTGATGATGGGCCTAAGTAGGCCCGTCCGCCCATGTTGGGCCTAAGAACCCAACCCGTAGATTAAGGGCCCATAGAGGAAGGGTTGTGTCTTTTGGAGGAACATTTTTACGTTGAAGAAATGCGTCCTTTGGAGGAGACGCTTCAAGGGAAAGTAAAAAAGGAAAAGGAACGTACATTT